>NC_141042.1:9835000-9875000 GCF_052040795.2 Danio rerio
GCAACAAAACAGACTAACCTAGCAACGATATGACACCAGCTATATCTCAGCATCAGAACATCGTAGAGAGGCGGGGGTTGGCTTGTTTGACTCATGCTCATACACCATCTATCTATCTATCTATCTATCTATCTATCTATCTATCTATCTATCTATCTATCTATCTATCTATCTATCTATCTATCTATCTATCTATCTATCTATCTACATCTTTCTATCTATCTATCTATCTATCTATCTATCTATCTATCTATCTATCTATCTATCTATCTATCTATCTGTCTGTCTGTCTGTCTGTCTGTCTGTATCCATCTATCTATCTATCTATCTATCTATCTATCTATCTATCTATCTATCTATCTATCTATCTATCTATCTATCTATCTACCTCTTTCTATCTATCTACCTATCTATCTATCTATCTATCTATCTATCTATCTATCTATCTATCTATCTATCTATCTATCTATCTATCTATCATGCTAACAATATGCTAATTCATGCTAGAAACATGCTAGTTACATGCTAATTTATACTAGAATCATGCTAGTAACATGCTAATTCATGCTAGAATCATGCTAACAACATGCTAATTCATGCTAGAATCATGCTAGTAACATGCTAATTCATGCTAGAATCATGCTAACAACATGCTAATTCATGCTAGAATCATGCTAGTAACATGCTAATTCATGCTAGAATAATGCTAGTAACATGCTAATTTATGCTAGAATCATGCTAGTAACATGCTAATTCATGCTAAAATCATGCTAGTAACATGCTAATTCATGCTAGAATCATGCTAACAACATGCTAATTCATGTTAGAATCATGCTAGTAGCATGCTAATTCATGCTAGAATCATGCTAACAACATGCTAATTTATGCTAGAATCATGCTAGTAACATGCTAATTCATGCTAAAATCATGGTAGTAACATGCTAATTCATGCTAGAATCATACTAGCAACATGCTAATTCATGCTAGATTCATGCTAGTAGCATGCTAATTCATGCTAGAATCATGCTAACAACATGCTAATTCATGCTAGAATCATGCTAGTAACATGCTAATTCATGCTAGAATCATGCTAACAACATGCTAATTCATGCTAGAATCATGCTAGTAACATGCTAATTCATGCTAGAATAATGCTAGTAACATGCTAATTTATGCTAGAATCATGCTAGTAACATGCTAATTCATGCTAAAATCATGCTAGTAACATGCTAATTCATGCTAGAATCATGCTAACAACATGCTAATTCATGCTAGAATCATGCTAGTAGCATGCTAATTCATGCTAGAATCATGCTAACAACATGCTAATTTATGCTAGAATCATGCTAGTAACATGCTAATTCATGCTAAAATCATGCTAGTAACATGCTAATTCATGCTAGAATCATGCTAGCAACATGCTAATTCATGCTAGAATCATGCTAACAACATGCTAATTTATGCTAGAATCATGCTAGTAACATGCTAATTCATGCTAAAATCATGCTAGTAACATGCTAATTCATGCTAGAATAATGCTAGTAACATGCTAATTCATGCTAGAATCATGCTAGTAACATGCTAATTCATGCTAGAATCATGCTAACAACATGCTAATTTATGCTAGAATCATGCTAGTAACATGCTAATTCATGCTAAAATCATGCTAGTAACATGCTAATTCATGCTAGAATCATGCTAACAACATGCTAATTCATGCTAGAATCATGCTAGTAACATGCTAATTCATGCTAGAATCATGCTAACAACATCCTAATTCATGCTAGAATCATGCTAGTAACATGCTAATTCATGCTAGAATAATGCTAGTAACATGCTAATTTATGCTAGAATCATGCTAGTAACATGCTAATTCATGCTAAAATCATGCTAGTAACATGCTAATTCATGCTAGAATCATTCTAACAACTTGCTAATTCATGCTAGAATCATGCTAACAAGATGCTAATTCATGCTAGAATCATGCTAGTAGCATGCTAATTCATGCTAGAATCATGCTAACAACATGCTAATTCATGCTAGAATCATGCTAGTAACATGCTAATTAATGCTAGAATCGTGCTAACAACATGCTAATTCATGCTAGAATCATGCTAACAACATGCTAATTCATGCTAGAATCATGCTAATTCATGCTAAAATCATGCTAGTAACATGCTAATTTACGCTAAAATCATGCTAGTAACATGCTAATTCATGCTAGAATCATGTTAAAAACATGTTAATTCATGCTAGAATCATGCTAATAACATGCTAATCTATCTATCTATCTATCTATCTATCTATCTATCTATCTATCTATCTATCTATCTATCTATCTATCTATCTATCTATCTATCTTTTCATAGTTTTAAAAACTGTTTAAACTAAATAAACTATTACCGTCAGGCTTTCACAAGCCAGCCTCAAAGTTTGTTCTCAAACTTTAAGAATCTAGTTATTATTATTAGGCTGGCTTGTGTAGCAAGCCAGACTACTGTTATCCTATTAAACTTATTATTATTATTATTATTATTTATATTATTATTCTTCTTCTGAGACTAAAAATTAAACTCTATCTCCACCTAGACCTTTCAAGCTATGACCATCAAACTCGGGTCAGACCTCCGAACTATTCTGACTCGAGTTGCTATATCCTTTCCGACTGATCCGACTTTCGGTTTCCCGAAAAACGTCCCGGGACCGTCGGAAAAATCCCATAGACGTAACATTGGATCAAACTTTGTGACCTCATAACTCCGCATCAGAATGTCACACAGACTTCTAACTGGGCTCATTTAACTCAGACTATCAAACTGCCAATGACTGATCACCTTTAAACTTTCTGGCCACGCCCTAGCAACCACTTTTGGACCCTAGAAACCATCCCATAGACTTCCATTGCAAAAGACTCTCATTGACTTTACATGGGATCAAACTTTGTGAGCTCATAACTCTGCATCAGACTGTCCTACAGACTAATGATTGAGCTCATTTAACTCAGTCTAGCCAGCAGCCAATCACTGATGGCCTTTTAACCTTCCAGCCACACCCTAACAACCAGATACTGCACCCTAGCAACTGTCCCATAGACTGCCATTAAAGAGGTTCAGACTGATATTGTCATGCTGCAGTGTGATAGAGACATGGGGGTTGTTTTTAACTGTTCATACTGGCAAGAAGCTTTGATACATCATCAGTCTAAGCTGTCAATCAACTCCATAGCAACAAAACAGACTAACCTAGCAACGATATAACAGCAGCTATATCTCAGCATCAGAACATCGTAGAGAGACGGGGGTTGGCTTGTTTGAATCAGGCTCACACACCATCTATCTATCTATCTATCTATCTATCTATCTATCTATCTATCTATCTATCTATCTATCTATCTATCTATCTATCTATCTATCTATCTATCTATCTATCTATATATCTATAACTATTTATCTATCTATCTATCTATCTATCTATCTATCTATCTCTAACTATCTATCTATCTATCTATCTATCTATCTATCTATCTATCTATCTATCTATCATCTATCTATCTATCTATCTATCTATCTATCTATCTATCTATCTATCTCTAACTATCTATCTATCTATCTATCTATCTATCTATCTATCTATCTATCTATCTATCTATCTATCTATCTATCTCTAACTATCTATCTATCTATCTATCTATCTATCTATCTATCTATCTATCTATCTATCTATCTATCTATCTATCTATCTATCTATCTACCTCTATCTATCCATCATGCTAACAACATGCTAATTCATACTAGAATCATGCTAGTTACATGCTAATTCATGCTAGAATCATGCTAGTCACATGCTAATTCATGCTAGAATCATGCTAGTTACATGCTAATTCATGCTAGAATCATGCTAGTCACATGCTAATTTATGCTAGAATCATGCCAGTCACATGCTAATTCATACTAGAATCATGCTAACAACATGCTAATTCATGCTAGAATCATGCTAGTCACATGCTAATTCATGCTAGAATCATGCTAACAACATGCTAATTCATGCTAGAATCATGCTAGCAACATGCTAATTCATGTTAGAATCGTGCTAACAACATGCTGATTCGTGCTAGAATCATGCTAGTAGCATGCTAATTCATGTTAGAATCATGCTAACAACATGCTAATTCATGCTAGAATCATGCTAGTAACATGCTAATTCATGCTAGAATCATGCTAACAACATGCTAATTTATGCTAGAATCATGCTAGTCAAATGCTAATTCATGCTAGAATCATGCTAACAACATGCTAATTCATGCTAGAATCATGCTAGTAACATGCTAATTCATGCTAGATTCATGCTAGTAACATACTAATTCATGCTAGAATCATGCTAACAACATGATAATTCATGCTAGAATCATGCTAGTAACATGCTAATTCATGCTAGAATCATGCTAACAACATGCTAATTGATGCTAGAATCGTGTTAATTCATGCTAAAATCATGCTAGTAACATGCTAATTCATGTTAATATCATGCTAGGTACATGCTAATTCATGCTAGAATCATGCTAGTAACATGCTAATTCATGCTAGAATCGTGCTAGTAACATGCTAATTCATACTAGAATCATGCTAGTAACATGCTAATTCATGCTAGAATTATGCTAACAACATGCTAATTCATGCTAGAATCATGCTAGTAACATGCTAATTCATGCTAGAATCATGCTAGTAACATGCTAAATCATGCTAGAATCATGCTAACAACATGCTAAATCATGCTAGAATCATGCTAACAACATCTATCTATCTATCTATCTATCTATCTATCTATCTATCTATCTATCTATCTATCTATCTATCTATCTATCTATCTATCTATCTATCTATCTATCTTTTCATACTTTTTAAAACTGTTTAAATAAACTATTACCGTCAGGCTTTCACAAGCCAGCCTCAAAGTTTGTTCTCAAACTTTAAGAATCTAGTTATTCTATATTATTCTTCTTCTGAGACTAAAAATTAAACTCTATCTCCACCTAGACCTTTCAAGCTATGACCATCAAACTCGGGTCAGACCTCCGAACTATTCTGACTCGAGTTGCTATATCCTTTCCGACTGATCCGACTTTCGGTTTCCCGAAAAACGTCCCGGGACCGTCGGAAAAATCCCATAGACGTAACATTGGATCAAACTTTGTGACCTCATAACTCCGCATCAGAATGTCACACAGACTTCTAACTGGGCTCATTTAACTCAGACTATCAAACTGCCAATGACTGATCACCTTTAAACTTTCTGGCCACGCCCTAGCAACCACTTTTGGACCCTAGAAACCGTCCCATAGACTTCCATTGCAAAATACTCTCATTGACTTTACATGGGATCAAACTTTGTGAGCTCATAACTCTGCATCAGACTGTCCTACAGACTAATGGCTGAGCTCATTTAACTCAGTCTAGCCAGCAGCCAATCACTGATGGCCTTTTAACTTTCTAGCCACACCCTAACAACCAGATACTGCACCCTAGCAACTGTCCCATAGACTGCAATTAAAGAGGTTCAGACTGATATTGTCATGCTGCAGTGTGATAGAGACATGGGGGTTGTGTTTAACTGTTCATACTGGCAAGAAGCTTTGATACATCATCAGTCTAAGCTGTCAATCAACTCCATAGCAACAAAACAGACTAACCTAGCAACAATATGGCACCAGCTATATCTCAGCATCAGAACATCGTAGAGAGGCGGGGGTTGGCTTGTTTGACTCATGCTCGCACTCCATCTATCTATCTATCTATCTATCTATCTATCTATCTATCTATCTATCTATCTATCTATCTATCTACTTCTATCTATCTATCTATCTATCTATCTATCTATCTATCTATCTATCTATCTATCTATCTATCTACCTCTACCTATCTATCTACCTCTACCTATCTATCTATCTATCTATCTATCTATCTACCTATCTATCTATCTATCTATCTATCTATCTATCTATCTATCTATCTATCTATCTATCTATCTATCTATCTATCTATCTATCTATCCATCATGCTAACAACATGCTAATTCATGCTAGAATCATGCTAGTTACATGCTAATTCATGCTAGAATCATGCTAGTCACATGCTAATTCATGCTAGTATCATGCTAACAACATGCTAATTCATGCTAGAATCATGCTAATTTATGCTAAAACCATGCTAGTAACATGCTAATCCATGCTAGAATCATGCTAACAACATGCTAATTCATGCTAGATTCATGCTAGTAACATGCTAATTCATGCTAGAATCATGCTAGTATCATGCTAATTCATGCTAGCATCGTGCTAATAACGTGCTAATTCATGCTAGAATCATGCTAGTAACATGCTAATTCATGCTAGAATCATGCTAACAACATGCTAATTCATGCTAGAATCATGCTAATAACATGCTAATTCATGCTAGAATCATGCTAACAACATGCTAATTCATGCTAGAATCATGCTAGTAACATGCTAATTCATGCTAGAATCATGCTAACAACATGCTAATTCATGCTAGAATCATGCTAGTGAAATGCTAATTCATGCTAGAATCATGCTAACAACATGCTAATTCATGCTAGAATCATGCTAGTAACATGCTAATTCATGTTAGAATCATGCTAACAACATGCTAATTCATGCTAGAATCATGCTAACAACGTGCTAATTCATGCTAGAATCATGCTAGTAACATGCTAATTCATGTTAGAATCATGCTAACAACATGCTAATTCATGCTAGAATCATGCTAGTAACATGCTAATTCATGCTAGAAGCATGCTAACAACATGCTAATTTATGCTAGAATCATGCTAGTAGCATGCTAATTCATGCTAGAATCTTGCTAGTAACATGCTAAATCATGCTAGAATCATGCTAACAACATGCTAATTCATGCTAGAATCATGCTAACAACATGCTAATTCATGCTAGAATCATGCTAACAACATGCTAATTAATACTAAAATCATGCTAGTAACATGCTAATTCATGCTAAAATCATGCTAACAACATGCTAATTCATGCTAAAATCATGCTAGTAACATGCTAATTCATGCTAGAATCATGCTAACAACATGCTATTTCACGTTAAAATCATGGTAATAACATGCTAATCTATCTATCTATCTATCTATCTATCTATCTATCTATCTATCTATCTATCTATCTATCTATCTATCTATCTATCTTTTCATACTTTTTAAAACTGTTTAAACTAAATAAACTATCACCGTCAGGCTTTCACAAGCCAGCCTCAAAGTTTGTTCTCAAACTTTAAGAATCTAGTTATTATTAGGCTGGCTTGTGTAGCAAGCCAGACTACTGTTATCCTATTAAACTTATTATTATTATTATTATTATTTATATTATTATTCTTCTTCTGAGACTAAAAATTAAACTCTATCTCCACCTAGACCTTTCAAGCTATGACCATCAAACTCGGGTCAGACCTCCGAACTATTCTGACTCGAGTTGCTATATCCTTTCCGACTGATCCGACTTTCGGTTTCCCGAAAAACGTCCCGGGACCGTCGGAAAAATCCCATAGACGTAACATTGGATCAAACTTTGTGACCTCATAACTCCGCATCAGAATGTCACACAGACTTCTAACTGGGCTCATTTAACTCAGACTATCAAACTGCCAATGACTGATCACCTTTAAACTTTCTGGCCACGCCCTAGCAACCACTTTTGGACCCTAGAAACCGTCCCATAGACTTCCATTGCAAAAGACTCTCATTGACTTTACATGGGATCAAACTTTGTGAGCTCATAACTCTGCATCAGACTGTCCTACAGACTAATGGCTAGGCTCATTTAACTCAGTCTAGCCAGCAGCCAATCACCGATGGCCTTTTAACTTTCTAGCCACACCCTAACAACCAGATACTGCACCCTAGCAACTGTCCCATAGACTGCCATTAAAGAGGTTCAGACTGATATTGTCATGCTGCAGTGTGATAGAGATATGGGGGTTGTGTTTAACTGTTCATACTGGCAAGAAGCTTTGATACATTATCAGTCTAAGCTGTCAATCAACTCCATAGCAACAAAACAGACTAACCTAGCAACGATATGGCACCAGCTATATCTCAGCATCAGAACGTCGTAGAGAGGCGGGGGTTGGCTTGTTTGACTCATGCTCTTACACCATCTATCTATCTATCTATCTATCTATCTATCTATCTATCTATCTATCTATCTATCTATCTATCTATCTATCTATCTTTATACCTCTACATATCTATCTATCTATCTATCTATCTATCTATCTATCTATCTATCTATCTATCTATCTATCTATCTATCTATCTATCTTTATACCTCTACATATCTATCTATCTATCTATCTATCTATCTATCTATCTATCTATCTATCTGTCTATCTGTCTATCTATCTATCTATCTATCTATCTATCTATCTATCTATCTATCTATCTATCTATCTATGTATCATGCTAACAACATGCTAATTCATGCTAGAATCATGCTAGTTACATGCTAATTCATGCTTGAATCATGCTAGTCACATGCTAATTCATGCTAGAATCATGCTAGTCACATGCTAATTCATGCTAGAATCATGCTAACAACATGCTAATTCATGCTAGAATCATGCTAATTTATGCTAAAATCATGCTAGTAACATGCTAATCCATGCTAGAATCATGCTAACAACATGCTAATTCATGCTAGTAACATGCTAATTCATGCTAGAATCATGCTAGTATCATGCTAATTCATGCTAGCATCGTGCTAACAACATGCTAATTCATGCTAGAATCATGCTAGTAACATGCTAATTCATGCTAGAATCATGCTAACAACATGCTAATTCATGCTAGAATCATGCTACTAACATGCTAAATCATGCTATAATCATGCTAACAACATGCTAATTCATGCTAGAATCATGCTAGTAACATGCTAATTCATGCTAGAATCATGCTAACAACATGCTAATTCATGCTAGAATCATGCTAACAACATGCTAATTCATGCTAGAATCATGCTAGTGAAATGCTAATTCATGCTAGAATCATGCTAACAACATGCTAATTCATGCTAGATTCATGCTAGTAACATGCTTATTCATGTTAGAATCATGCTAACAACATGCTAATTCATGCTAGCATCGTGCTAACAACATGCTAATTCATGCTAGAATCATGCTAGTAACATGCTAATTCATGCTAGAATCATGCTAACAACATGCTAATTCATGCTAGAATAATGCTACTAACATGCTAATTCATGCTATAATCATGCAAACAACATGCTAATTCATGCTAGAATCATGCTAGTAACATGCTAATTCATGCTAGAATCATGCTAACAACATGCTAATTCATGCTAACAACATGCTAATTCATGCTAGAATCATGCTAGTGAAATGCTAATTCATGCTAGAATCATGCTAACAACATGCTAATTCATGCTAGAATCATGCTAACAACATGCTAATTCATGCTAGAATCATGCTAGTAACATGATAATTCATGCTAGAAGCATGCTAACAACATGCTAATTTATGCTAGAATCATGCTAGTAGCATGCTAATTCATGCTAGAATCTTGCTAGTAACATGCTAAATCATGCTGGAATCATGCTAACAACATGCTAATTCATGCTAGAATCATGCTAACAACATGCTAATTCATGCTAGAATTGTGCTAATTCATGCTAAAATCATGCTAGTAACATGCTAATTCATGCTAGAATCATGCTAGTAACATGCTAATTCATGCTAGAATCGTGCTAACAACATGCTAATTCATGTTAAAATCATGCTAACAACATGCTAATTATTGCTAAAATCATGCTAGTAACATGCTAATTCATGCTACAATCATGCTAACAACATGCTAATTCATGTTAAAATCATGCTAGTAACATGCTAATTCATGCTAGAATCATGCTAACAACATGCTATTTCACGTTAAAATCATGGTAATAACATGCTAATCTATCTATCTATCTATCTTTTCATACTTTTTAAAACTGTTTAAACTGAATAAACTATTACCGTCAGGCTTTCACAAGCCAGCCTCAAAGTTTGTTCTCAAACTTTAAGAATCTAGTTAATATTATTATTCTTCTTCTGAGACTAAAAATTAAACTCTATCTCGTCCTAGGCCTTTCAAGCTATGACCATCAAACTCGGGTCAGACCTCCGAACTATTCTGACTCGAGTTGCTATATCTTTTCCGACTAATCCGACTTTCGGTTTTCCGAAAAACGTCCCGGGACCGTCGGAAAAATCCCATAGACTTAACATTGGATCAAACTTTGTGACCTCATAACTCCGCATCAGAATATCACACAGACTTCTAACTGGGCTCATTTAACTCAGACTATCAAACTGCCAATGACTGACCACCTTTAAACTTTCTGGCCACGCCCTAGCAACCACTTTTGGACCCTAGAAACCGTCCCATAGACTTCCATTGCAAAATACTCTCATTGACTTTACATGGGATCAAACTTTGTGAGCTCATAACTCTGCATCAGACTTTCCTACAGACTAATGGCTGAGCTCATTTAACTCAGTCTAGCCAGCAGCCAATCACCGATGGCCTTTTAACTTTCTAGCCACACCCTAACAACTAGATACTGCACCCTAGCAACTGTCCCATAGACTGCAATTAAAGAGGTTCAGACTGATATTGTCATGCTGCAGTGTGATAGAGACATGGGGGTTGTTTTTAACTGTTCATACTGGCAAGAAGCTTTGATAAATCATCAGTCTAAGCTGTCAATCAACTCCATAGCAACAAAACAGACTAACCTAGCAACGATATGGCACCAGCTATATCTCAGCATCAGAACATCGTAGAGAGGCGGGGGTTGGCTTGTTTGACTCATGCTCTTACACCATCTATCTATCTATCTATCTATCTATCTATCTATCTATCTATCTATCTATCTATCTATCTATCTCTATCTATCTATCTATCTATCTATCTATCTATCTATCTATCTATCTATCTATCTATCCATCTATCTATCTACCTCTATCTATCTATCTATCGATCTATCTACCTCTATCTATCTATCTATCTATCTATCTATCTATCTATCTATCTATCTATCTATCTATCTATCTATCTATCTATCTATCTATCTATCTACCTCTACCTATCTATCTATCTATCTATCTATCTATCTATCTATCTATCTATCCATCTATCTATCTACCTCTATCTATCTATCGATCTATCTACCTATATCTATCTATCTATCTATCTATCTATCTATCTATCTATCTATCTATCTATCTATCTATCTATCTATCTACCTCTATCTATCTATCTATCTATCTATCTATCTATCTATCTATCTATCTATCTATCATGCTAAAAACATGCTAATTCATGCTAGAATCATGCTAGTTACATGCTTATTTATGGTAGAATCATGCTAGTAACATGCTAATTCATGCTAGAATCATGCTAACAACATGCTAATTCATGCTAGAATCATGCTAACAACATGCTAATTCATGCTAGAATCATGCTAGTAACATGTTAATTCATGCTAGAATCATGCTAACAACATGCTAATTCATGCTAAAATCATGCTAGTAACATGCTAATTCATGCTAGAATCATGCTAACAACATGCTAATTCATGATAGAATCGTGCTAGTAACATGCTAATTCATGCTAGAATCATGCTAGTAACATGCTAATTCATGCTAGAATCGTGCTAACAACATGCTAATTTATGCTAGAATCATGCTAGTTACATGCTAATTCATGCTAGAATCATGCTAGTAACATGCTAATTCATGCTAGAATCATGCTAGTAACATGCTAAATCATGCTAGAATCATGCTAACAACATGCTAATTCATGCTAGAATCATGCTAATTAATGCTAAAATTATGCTAGTAACATGCTAATTCATGCTAGAATCATGCTAGTAACATGCTAATTCATGCTAGAATTGTGCTAACAACATGCTAATTCATGCTAGAATCGTGCTAGTAACATGCTAATTCATGCTAGAATCATGCTAGTAACATACTAATTCATGCTATAATCGTGCTAACAACATGCTAATTCATGCTAGAATCATGCTAGTAACATGCTAATTCATGCTAGAATCGTGCTAGTAACATGGTAATTCATGCTAGAATCGTGCTAACAACATGCTAATTCATGCTAGAATCGTGCTAACAACATGCTAATTCATGCTAGAAACGTGCTAGTAACATGCTAATTCATGCTAGAATCATGCTAGTAACATGCCAATTCATGCTAGAATCATGCTAACAACATGCTAATTCATGCTAAAATCATGCTAACAATATTCTAATTTATTCTAAAATCATGCTAGTAACATGCTAATTCATGCTATAATTGTGCTAGCAACATGCTAATTTATGCTAGAATCATGCTAACAACATGCTAATTCATGCTAAAATCATGCTAACAACTTGGTAATTCACACTAGAATCATGCTAACAACATGCTAATTCACGTTAGAATCATGCTAATACCATGCTAATCTATCTATCCATCTATCTATCTATCTATATCTATTTATCTATCTATCTATCTATCTATCTATCTATCTATCTATCTATCTATCTATCTATCTATCTATCTATCTATCTATCTATCTATCAATCTTTTCATACTTTTAAAAACTGTTTAAACTAAATTAACTATTACCGTCAGGCTTTCACAAGCCAGCCTCAAAGTTTGTTCTCAAACTTTAAGAATCTAGTTATGTTGGCTTGAGAAAGCCAACATACTGTAATGCTACTTAAACTTATTCTTATTATTATTATTATTCCGGCTTCTGACCAAAAAAAAGCAATCGCTTCTCCTCCCAGGGCTTAGATGCTACAAGCCCCAAATTTGGTCAGAAGCTGTCTTTTGCTCATGAGATGGTTGCTGTATGTCCTCATGCCGATAAGATTTGTAGTTTTTGAATTAAAAATTTTTTTATTAAAAAATTGTATCGAGTATTTGGGGCATATAAAAAAGTATACAATCCTCAAATTTGGCCAAAAGATGTGTTTGAAATTACAGATAATTATCATATTTATTTGGTGTAATTATAAATAACAGTTTTCCTATAAATATTTTTTTTATAATAAATTTGTAAAATTCAGACTCAAAGCGTGTCAGAGTGTCCACGAGATGGCGCCAGAAGACTATTTTTGAGCCCTTTGTAATTTAGTACTGGCCCTTTAAGAGGCGGGGATATCCAGACTGACTGTTTTGAATCTACAGAAATTCGGGCTCATTTCAGACGTGCTTGTTACAACATTTGAAGCTGAAATTGCGACCATTTTGGTCGCATATGCGCCTGAAAATTAATCTATGCGACCTCATAACATATTTGGGCGCATTAGTGCAACTGCTGATAATGGTTGTAGTGCGACCTGTTTTGATTTTTTGTAAAAACGTGCTGAATCGCTCTTCCCTGCCGCTATATTGGTTCATATTAGCTGTCAATCACTCAAGGTATTCCGCTGTCAGATGACAGGGAAGGAGCTTTTATGACCACGGGAAATGCAAACGGCTGAAGAGTAAAAACTTAAAGCACACAGGTTTGCAAACCCCACCTAAAATTGAGGTGTAGATGAGAGAGATCGTGACACGTCACGTGGTGAATAATGATCCACCAGCTGAGATCACTGAAACTGCGGCTCATAACAAAGACCAGTATTGCGCCGATGGTTAGTGCAATAATCCTGCTCTGCCTGCTCATAAATTGGGTCGGCTGACTCGCCAGCTTTTCCACAAACACAGAAAAATGAAGATCATCTCAGACTGAACCTTTAAATTGACACAAACTGAAACCAAAACTTTTAAAGAGTGATAGAAGTGAGACTTTACTTTCTTTCTTTTGTCTATTCTTTTTTGAGGTGTATATTATTGTTTTATTTATTTACTGATGACTGCTTTGCAGCTTTCATCATTGAATTGAATTATTTATTATAATCTTTTGTTTGTTTTGTAGCAGAAATATTATTTATTAAATTTACATGCATATAAAAACAGCAGTACAAAATCCATATTTCTTACTGCAATGCTTCATTTTTGTTTGATGCAAACTATACAATTATTTTATATAAAGTAACAGACTTTTTATAGCAGATAACCTACATTCATGCACATTCAAGGCAGTATCATAATGTGAAATGGAATTCATTGTTACTATTATTGTGATTTTCATCATCACTAATATTCTATGGCCTAATTATTAGACATTCATTTTAGAATTATTGCACACAAATATCAATGTCTTCGCAGCATTAGTTAGATAGTTGTTTCTGGTTTTTGTCAGTCCTATTGATGTTGTTTTAAAATACAATAAATCCCTTGAAAAGCAATTTGCAGCGGTGCTCATTCATTTTTGGTGGGTGCTCCTAAATTTTTTCTGGTGCTCCTAAATTTATTTTGGTGCCCCTGAATATTTGAAGTTGGGAGCACCGGTGCTACCAAGTAAAAAAGTTAATTTCGAGCCCTGTATATATATATATATATATATATATATATATATATATATATATATATATATATATATATATATATATATATATATATATTCATACAGTTGATGTCAGAATTATTAGCTCCCCTGTTTATTTTTTCCCCAATTTCTGTTTAATGGAGGGAAGATTGTTTCAGCACATTTCTAAGCATAATAGTTTTAAAAACCTATTTCTAATTACTGATTTATTTTATCTTTGCCATGATGACATTAAATAATGTTTGACTTGATATTTTTCAAGACACTTCTATACAGCTTAAAGTCACATTTAAAGCCTTAACTAGGTTAATAAGGGTAACTAGGCAGGTTAGGGTAATTAGGCAAGTTATTTTATAACGATGGTTTGTTCTGTAGATTATCAAAAAAAAAATATCTTAAAGGGGATAATAATTGTGTCCCAAAAATGGTTTTTAAATAATTAATAACTGCTTTTATTCTAGCCGAAATAAAACAAATAAGACTTTCTCAAGAAGAAAAATATTATCAGACATACTGTGAAAATTTCCTTGCTCTGTTAAACACCATTTGGGCAATATTTAAAAAAGGGAAAAAAAATCAACTGGGGGTTAATAATTCTGACTTCAACAGTGTATATATATATATATAAATATATATATATATATATATATATATATATATATATATATATATATATATATATATATATATATATACATACACACACACACATTTATGGTTAGGGTTATAAGGATTATTTTTTATCCCCCTTTTATGTTGGCAAAAACATAAGTTTACTTCAGATATTTCTTTCAAAACAGAATATTCTGTACCGCAAAAAAGCCTTCTCCTCACTTGTGATAATGACAATGAAAGCCAAGCTTTTGGCCTATGCTGTACCAAAAAAAATAAAATCACCCAGGTGATGACAATTAAATATTACGATTATAACATTGTGTTAGTGGCCAGTGGGGTGAAACAACGTCATTGGTCAGAATTAACCACGTGATGAAGATGGCCTAATATTGTATTTAATGCAATTTTCTTCCTGTAAACTGTATATATAACTATATAACTATAACTATATATATAACGCTGCAAATTACTGTAAATTGACTGTACTCTATATTAACTGCAAAACTGATAAGACTGATTAAATAAAAGACAAATTAACTAAATGCATGTGCTATTGTTTCATTAGTATTTTAATTTAATATTTTTCTTTATATGATATTTATTATAATGTAATTTTGTTCAGATTATAATATATACTATAAATACTAACTATACTATAGTGATCTGCATTAAACAACCTGAACAAATCAGTTCTCTCTCTCTCTCTCTCTCTCTCTCTCGATTTGATCAAAAATGTAAATGAGGCCTTCCGATTAACAGTCCAGTGGACCCTAGCAACAGCCTAGAAACCACTCAGAACACCCTAGCAACTACCTAGGAATGCCTTAGCAACATCTTAGCAACCGCCTAGCAACCACTTCTCAACCGCTGTGCTTCCTGCCAACTGCCTTTGAGTCCCCGGCGCAGTCACGTTGGCTTTCTCAAGCCAACATCAAAGTTCGTCAACGAACTTTAGGTTCTAGTTATTATTCTGCTTCTTCTTCTTCTTCTTCTTTCTTCTGAGACTAATTTTAAAGTCTATCTCCTCCTAACCCTTTCAAGCTTCATACCTCAAACTTTCGTCAAACCTTCAAACTGGTCTGACTCGGGTTGCTATATCTTTTCCGACTGATCCGACTTTCGGTTTTCCGAAAAACGACCCGGAAAATTCCCAAAATTCCCATTGACTTAACATTGGGTCAAACTTTGTGACCTCATAACTCTGCATCAGACTGTCCTACAGACTTCTAACTGGGCTCATTTAACTTAGTCTAGCCAGCAGCCAATAACTGATGACCTTTAAACTTACTAGCCACTCCCTAGCAACCACTTTTGGCACCCTAGCAACTGTCCCATAGACTTCCATTGTAAAAGACTGCCATTGACTTAACATTGAGTCAACCTTTGTGAGCTCATAACTCTGCATCAGACTGTCCTACAGACTAGAGTCAGGCCTCATTCAACTCAGTCTAGTCAGCAGCCAATCACTGATGACCTTTAGACTTACTAGCCACTCCCTAGCAACCACTTATGGCACCCTAGCAACTGTCCCGTAGACTTCCATTCAAAAGACTGTCATAGACTTAACATGGGATCAAACTTTGTGAGCTCATAACTCTGCATCAGACTGTCATACAGACTAATGGCTGAGCTCATTTAACTCAGACTACCAAACTGCCAATAACTGATGAGCTTTTAACTTTCTAGCCACACCCCTAACTACCACATACTGCACCCTAGCAACTGTCCCGTAGACTTCCATTACAAAAGACTCTCATTGACTTAACATGGGATCAAACTTTGTGAGCTCATAACTCTGTATCAGACTGTCATAGAGACTAATGGCTGAGCTCATTTAACTCAGTCTAGCCAGCAGCCAATCACTGATGGCCTTTTAACTTTCTAGCCACACCCCTAACTACCACATACTGCACCCTAGCAACTGTCCTATAGAATGTAATTAGCTGTGCTATCAAATGCTTATAATTCTAACATGCTAATGACATGCCAATCATGCTAGCAACATACTACTCATATGCTAATCATGCTAATGACATGCTAACTCATACTGGAAACATGCTAATGACATGCTAATTTGTACTAGAATCATGCTAGTAACATGCTAATTCATACTAGACTCATGTTAATAACTGGCCTACATGCATATCTTTGCATAGCAGTGTCCTATTGACTTGGGGGATGGCTCATCTGACTCAGACAACCAATGAGCATCTCAATATGATAATAAAGCTCACAAGCCACGCCCCCAAATTGATTCCATAGACTTCCATTAAAATAGGCCAAGATGCATATCTTTGCATAGCAGTGTCATAGAGACACGGGGCTTGGTTCATTTGACTAAGACAACCAACCACATTCAAGTTCACTCTGTAACCTCGCCCATAGCAACAAAACAGAGTACCCTAGCAACCATTTATCAACAGCTATATCTCAGCATCAGAACATTGTAGAGACTTGGAGATTGGCTCGTTTGACTCATGGTAGCAAACGGAACTTCCTATATGCTACACATGCTAGCAGTGACTAGCTACATGCTAATATTGACTAGCCAAGTACTGTAACTTGCTAGAAATGCTTACTAAGTATAAATGTTTTATCAAGCATGTATGTGAGGCTTGCCTAGTAACCAACCAGGGTACCCTAGCAACTGCCTAGCAACCACCCAAATTACCCTAGCAACTGCCTAGCAACCACCTAGCAACGGCCTAGTAATGCCTTAGTAAGGGCCTAGCGACCACTCAGGACACCCTAGCAACCACCTAGCAACGCCTTAGCAACCACTCAGAATACCTTAGCAACCACCTAGCAACACCTTAGCAACCACCTAGCAACCACTTGGGACACCTTAGCAACTGCCTAGCAACACCTTAGCAACCACCTAGCAACCACTCAGAACACCCTAGCAACTGCCTAGCAACGCCTTAGCAACCACCTAGCAACCACTCAGGACACCCTAGCAACCGCCTAGCAACACCTTAGCAACCACCTAGCAACCACTCAGGACACCCTAGCAACCACCTAGCAACACCTTAGCAACCACTCAGAATACCCTAGCAACCACTTAGGACACCTTAGCAACCACCTAGCAACACCTTAGCAACCACTCAGAACACCCTAGCAACCGCCTAGCAACACCTTAGCAACCACCTAGCAACCACTATGAATACCCTAGCGACCACCTTGCAACACCTTAGTAATCACTTAGCAACTAGTCAGAACACCTTAGCAACTGCCTAGCACCACCTTAGCAACCACCTAGCAACCACTAAAAACACCCTAGCAACCGTCTAGCAACACCTTAGCAACCACCTAGCAACTAGTCAGACCACCTTAGCAACTGCCTTGCACCACTTTAGCAACCACCTAGCAACCACTTAAAACACCCTAGCAACCGCCTAGTAAAATGCTAATTCATGCTAGAATCATGCTAACAACATGCTAATTCATGCTAGAATCATGCTAGTAACATGCTAATTTGTGCTAGACTTATGCTAACAACATGCTAATTCATGCTAGAATCATGCTAGTAACATGCTAATTCATTCTAGAATCATGCTAACAACATGCTAATTCATGTAAGAATCATGCTACTAACATGCTAATTCATGCTAAATTATCCTAGTAGCATGCTAATTCATGCTAGAATCATGCTAGTAACATGCTAATTCATGCTAGAATCACGCTAACAACATGCTAATTCATGCTAGAATCATGCCAGTAACATGCTAATTCATGCTAGAATCATGCTAACAACATGCTAATTCATGTAAGAATCATGTTACTAACATGCTAATTCATGCTAAATTATCCTAGTAGCATGCTAATTCATGCTAGAATCATGCTAGTAACATGCTAATTCATGCTAGAATCACGCTAACAACATGCTAATTCATGCTAGAATCATGCTAATAACATGCTAATTCATGCTAAATTATCCTAGTAGCATGCTAATTCATGCTAGAATCATGCTAGTAACATGCTAATTCATGCTAGAATCACGCTAACAACATGCTAATTCATGCTAGAATCATGCCAGTAACATGCTAATTCATGCTAGAATCATGCTAACAACATGCTAATTCATGTAAGAATCATGTTACTAACATGCTAATTCATGCTAAATTATCCTAGTAGCATGCTAATTCATGCTAGAATCATGCTAGTAACATGCTAATTCATGCTAGAATCACGCTAACAACATGCTAATTCATGCTAGAATCATGCTAGTAACATGCTAATTCATGCTAGAATCACGCTAACAACATGCTAATTCATGCTAGAATCATGCTAATAACATGCTAATTCATGCTAGAATCATGCTAACAACATGCTAATTCATGTAAGAATCATGCTACTAACATGCTAATTCATGCTAGTAATATGTTAACTCAAGATAAAATCATACTAACATTCTATTTATACTTTAAAACCACTTCAAACTTTCAGATTCGGCTTTTCAAGCCACCATAAAGTTTGTCCTCAAACTTTAATATCTAGTTGTGTTGTTATGATCGTGTTATGATAATGTGATAATTGTGTCGTTATAATCGTGTTGTGATTACTGTGTTTTGTGCAGGCGGAAGTTCCTCTATAGCTTTTATAGGCCGGTGTGCCCGGGCCAATTCTTTTGGTTTGAGGTGTCGATACAGTACGTTAGAAATGATTATTAGGCCAGTTTAATGTTGCTCTTTTGTTGAATAAACGTGTAATAGCATACTGTTTTTCCTCAATGTTTAACTAAGCATATTTGAATGTATATTAGACTAGGATTTAAATGATTTCTGTATACTAATTGCATTTGTTTTGATCTTCATTTCAGAAACTCATTATCAGTTCGTGATGAGCATCTGATTGTCTCCGGCTACACAAACATTGTTCACCTTTGTTAATGTTTAGTATGTCATAGAAGTGAGGGAAAAGACTGCATTTAAAATGAGTTCCTCAAAAAAACACAGGTGAGACCTGCTCACAGAACCATCTTATACTGAAGTCTTGAATTCAAAACCAGAATGTTCCTGTTAAAGAACAAAACCTTTAATTATTGCCATGTCAAATGCAAACAAAACATACCATAATTACTTTATTTTGTTCAAGGTTAAAAGGGGCTTAAATCTGATTGAATAAGAATGTTTAACAAAACTAAGTAAGCTTAATGGAAGTATAGAACTTAAGGATGTTGTGTTATGGTTTCCTGAAGGACGTTTAGTGGTTAGTAAATGCAAATAACACACATACACATTAATAATATTATTCTGCCCAAGCCAGAGTATGCATGGTATTTTTGTGACTTTAGTGTAAGATTAGGTTCACGTGTTCAGGTCTGTTAAATTTTAAGAGTGAAATTTCAAAAGGTGGCATGGCAAACTTTAGTAAGAAGAAAACAGCCAAAAGGCATTTCATGTGTATTATAACATTGCATTTCTACCCAAACAGTGGTATGTTTGTTAGAACCTGGTTAGTTAATTCTATATTAAAATAAAAATCAACACATTTTCTGGTAACTTTTATTGAACTTGGTTTTGATCTTTATTTCAGTCATAAAAATACACATAACACATACATTCATGATGAAAAATGGATCATGCTGTGAAGCTTGCAAAGGTTCTTTCATAGTCATTAGAGGGGCAAATACTTTAATAACTTAAATTTAATTAATGTTATCAAAATTAACTGATGTCAAATTTGGCTGAAGATTCTTCTGTAGTAAAACATCTGTTTTCTTCTGTTCTTTGTGTCTTCAGTGTAAGATCAGGCTCACATGTGTCCAGCTCTGTGTCTGTGAAGAGTGACCAGTCAAAAGGTCACATGCCAAACTTCAGTGAGACAAAAACAAAATCAAATAAAACGTATTTCATACATTTCTACAGTTTGGTCACACACTCACTGTTACATAATCTTCTGTGACTACTTAATATAAGACTGCAAATCAGTATTTTATTTATTTGCTCACAGGTTTCAATATAAGACATTAGAATCTGACCTCCATCCTCAAAGGAGCTGCAATAATTTCAAAGACCTTCAGTGCATCTTTAAGGTAAGAAATGTACAAATGTTCTTGCGTTTATAATAAAACAACATATAATTAATATTTATAATAAACACAGTAGTTCGTTTACTAATTAAATTGGCATAACTAAATTATAATTACAATTAAAGTATGAATAATATTATAAAATTATTTGGAAACACTTTATTTTGATAGTCCACTTTAGACATTGTAAGGCAGCGAGTTTATGCTTATGCAATCATGTAATCTTACCACCTGCTAGACTTCGAATTTTTGACACTGCGCTCTGTGCATGTCACAATGGCTCTCTCACAGACGTACAAGACTCGGTGTTGTCACAAAAACAAGTCTGTACAAAATCACACTTACAACTGGAACTTAAAACACAGGCAGAACATGGAGGGGTGACAATTCAGTTGGAAAAGAGTCAACTATGTATTATATAGTGGCTGCCTAGCAACATAAAGGCACAGTGCAGTGCTCTTTTCTAAATTCAAAAGACAGTACAATGCACAATCATATTCTGGCTTCAGCCTTAAACTTATTCAGCGTTTCAGCTGACTCCCATTAGAATATTAAAGTAGTATAGCAATGTTAGTTTAGGGTTAGCAGAATTATTGGAATGGCAAAGTTACTTATCATCAAGAAAATGTCTTCTCTGGTCCAATAAAACAACGAGTTAAACCATTTTTATATATAAGCAGATAATTCCAATTAATTTTTGTTTGTTAAAATTAACAGCAAATAAACATTGTAAACTAAGTTTTTTATTATTGAATTTATTGTTCCCCTTCGGTTGGGGAACTTCAGTGCCATAGAGTGGATGAAATCCACGAAATGGGATGATTCAGTTCAGAAGCCGCTTGTCTGAAAGAGTATTGAACGGGCCAATGAATGCAATGAATTGGCAGCGTAAGCTTGCACAGGTGTACTTCATTGCCAATTATCCCAGCATATAAGCACACCTTGAGCGAGCAGACGCCATCCTTTTCGCTTCAGAGACTTTATGATCGAGTCGATGAGGGTTCCTCCTGCTGTGACCAGCGATTCTGAGTGAACGAGAGCATTCTCCCGGTCCAGAGTGTGTACACGCAGCGGCAGACGGTCGAGCTGGGTTTCTCCCTTGCCTGGCGTTCTTTGGGTCCGGTCCTCCAGAGCGGTGCGTATAAAGTTGCAAACTTCACAGAAAGAGCAACACAGTCGTGCAGCACGTCCTTTTCAGGACGGCGCTCCAACTGTGCGTTTCTGGATGCGGTGGTTTCCTGTCCTCGGATGATGGGCACGGGCACTGCGTTACATGCCTGGGGGGTCCAGCATGTTAATGCGCTGCTCACGGGCAGTTCATGTCGTCATTGCGATGCCATGACTGTTGCGCAGTAAAGATCGCGGCTAGCCTTTGCAAAAGGGCGAACCACCCCAGTTGTCCCCTGCTCTGCAGCGGGCACTCGGGCAGATCTGAGGGTTTCAAGCTAGAGATAATCCGTCGCCCACGGGCCCGCAGACCTCCCGCTCCTCTAAGCGCTCCATCCAAGCTTCGGGCGGGGGAAGCTATCCGTCTAACAGATGGTAGCCCTTACGCCCGATGACACCGGAGACCAGACGTCCACCGCGGCATCGGAGGGTGGGCTTTCATTGTCCGATGATGATCCAGACCCGCTCGCCCCCTTCGGGCTGGTGAGCGCTGTCACTACGGATCCTGAAACGGACATGTTAGCCGTGCTTTCCCGGGCTGCTTCGGCCGTGGGTTGGAGATGGTTTATCCCCCAGCTCCGTGGCCGGACCGACTAGAGGGGCGTTTCCTTCTTCCCGGAGGTGCACAGTAGGCTCACGCAGTCTTGAAAAGCACTTTTTTCTGCTCGTGCTGCGTGTCCCTCCACCCTCACCACTCTTGACGGTGGAACAGCCAGGGGGTATGTGGCGATTCCTCAGGTTGAGTGCGCGATGGCGGTAAATCCGCGCGGCGCTTCTTCTTGGCGGGGTCCGCCTCGTCTCCCAACCAAAGCCTGTAAGTTATCTACCTCCCTCGGAGCTATAGTTTACATAGCTGCAGGCCAGGCTGCTTCCACCTTGCATGCAATAGCCACCTACCAGTGCTACCTAGCGCAGGCGCTGGCCGAGCTGCACGAGGGTGGGTCCAACCCAGGCTTACGAGCTTCGCACCGCCGCCGACTTAGCTCTTCAGTCTACTGAGTCCGCTGCG
Organism: Danio rerio; assembly: GCF_052040795.2. Lineage (NCBI taxonomy): Eukaryota > Metazoa > Chordata > Actinopteri > Cypriniformes > Danionidae > Danio > Danio rerio. The sequence continues at coordinate 9,858,350 of NC_141042.1, forward strand.
TGTGCGTTGGGGGGGACGATGTCCACATTAGTGATCCAGGAGCGCCACCCCTGGCTGATATGCGCGAAGTCGACAAAGTTTCTTGACTTTCCCCATATCCCAAGCCACGTTCAGCAACACCGTCTGTGAATTCACCCAGGAATTCAAGGCGGTGAGAGAGCAGTTGATGGGTGATGTCTTATCGGCGGTCCGTAGCCCGCTTCGCCCGCCGTGCCATTCATACCTGCTCCTCGCCGAAGGCGCCCGCCTAAGAGAGCTGCTCCCCCCCCCGCACACGCCTCTGGCGAAGCGAGCGCGTCGGGCACCTCGGAAGCAGGCAGCCCCCCTGCCCAGAACGCCGCTAAGTCTGGCAACGGACCGCCAAGCGTCCCTGGGACAGGCCATCTGGAGAAGAGGGAACTTGCTTTTTCCCCGCTGGAGGGCGGGGCCCCATTTCCAACGGCACTTTTTACTGCCATGAAAACATTATGAAAGGGCACTTTTCCACTTCCCCGGATGTGACAGCCCGAAATCTGCCAGTCTGGGACGCCATGCTTTCTAGCTTGCAGATTCGGTGTGTTTCGCCAGTGGCTCACGAGCGCTGGGAGGACGGTCTCCTTTCTCCCACCCCTCGAGCCTCCCCTCCGGAGCTCGGGTGCGGAGTGAGAGCAAATATCTCACCTCCAGCTTTTCCGTGGGACCTGCGCGCTTCTCGGATCAGCACACCCACTCCGCGCTGCCCCACTGCTGGTACGTCAGCGATTGTAGCGATGAGTCCATTAGCGAGAGCTCTGCCTGCCTGGTTAGCACGGGCCAGCTCTTCGCGGTGGCTCATACGCACAATCAGACTCGGCTATGCGATTCAGTTCGCGAAACGGCCCCCCAAGTCGCGGGTGTGTATTCACCAGGGTCAGCCCCCTGTCCGCCCCTGTCTTGCGAGAGGAGATTGCTGTCCTCCTGGCGAAGGATGCAATCGAGCCGCTCCCTCCAGCCGAGATGGAGAGCGGGTTTTACAGCCCACACTTCATCGTGCCCAAAAAGAGCGGCGGGTCACGGCCAATCCTAGATCTGCGCGTTTTGAACCGCTGCCTGCACAAGCTGCCGTTCAGAATGCTCATGCAGAAGCGCATCCTCCCGTGCGTTCGTCCTCTGGGTTGGTCTGCAGCATTAGACCTGATGGATGCGTATTTCCATGTCTCCACTCTACCTCACCACCTTCAGTTTCTGCGGTTTGCGTTTGAAGGTCGAGCTTGGCAATACAAAGCCCTCCCCTTCGGGCTCTCTCTGTCTCCGCAGGTCCTCACCAAGCCTGCGGTGGGTGCCTTAGCGCCCCTTCGGCTCGCGGGCATCTGCATACTTGATTTCTTTACGACTGGCTGATTTTTGCCCTCTCTCGGAGCAATTGATTATGCACAGAGACAAAGTGCTCTGGCACTTCCACCTGTGGGGGTTTCAGGTCAACCGAGAAAAGAGCAAACTCGCCCCCGTGCAGAGGATCTCTTCTCTCTGGCTGGAGCTGGACTCGGTCACCATGGCAGCGCGCCTCTCCGGAGAGCGCGCTCAGCTGATGCTGTACTGTCTGAGAGAGCTCGACAGTAAAATAGTGGTCCCACTAAAACTATTTCAGAGGCTCCTGGGGCATATGGCATCCGCAGCCGCTTCTGCCGCTCGGATTATTCTATATGAGACCACTTCAGCACTGGCTTCACGATCGAGTCCCCAGACGCGCATGGCATGCGTGTCGCCGCGCCCTCAGCCCTTGGAGCGACCCCTCGTTCCTACAGGCCTGGGTGTCTCTAGAACAGGCGTCCAGTCTTGTTGTCGTTTCAGCAGACGCTTCCAACAAGGGCTGGGGGGCTGTGCGTTGCGGGCATGCGGCTGCGGACCTGTGGAAAGGTACCCAGTTGCATTGGCATATCGCCTGGAGCTGTTGGCAGTGTTCCTCGCTCTCCACCGTTTTTTTCCGGTGCTGGAGCGGCAACACGTGCTGGTCAGGACGGACAGTACGGCGGCGGTGGCGTATATCAGCCGTTTGGGGGTATGCGCTCTCGCCGCATGTCTCAACTCGCCCGCCATCTGCTCCTCTGGAGTCATCCGCGGCTGAAATCGCTGCTCACCATTCATATTCAGGCAAGCTCAACCGTGCAGCCGATGCGCTCTCACGGCAGCCTTACGTCCTGGAGAATGGAGACTCCACCCCGAGTCTATTCAGCTGATATGGGCGCGATTCGGGGAAGCCCAGATCGATCTGTTGCTTCCCCCGAGATCGCTCATTGCCAGTTGTTCTTTCCCTGACCGAGTGCTCTCGGCACGGATGCACTGGCTTACAGCTGGCCTCGGGGCATGTGCAAATATGCGTTTCCCCCAGTGAGCCTGCTCGCGCAGTTACTGTGCAAGGTCAGGGAGGACGAGGAACAGGTTGCTGGTTGCACCCCTCTGGCTCAACCGGACCTGGATGTCAGAGCTCTCCCTCGCGATAGCCCTCCCCTGGCAGTCCCTTCGAGAGAGCACCTACTCTCTCAGGGACAGGGCACCATCTGGCACCCTTGCTGATCTTTGGAGGTCCTTAGACGCGAGGAAGACTTAAGTAACCTCCGATTGCGGTGGCTAATACCGTCACTCTAGCTAGAGCCCCCTCCCCGAGCGCGCCTATGCCCTGAAGTGGTGTCAATTCACTGAATGGTGTGTCTCTCGCAGAGAAGACCCCCGTAATTTGCCAGATCAGCGTTGTGCTTTCTTTACGCCGAGAGAAGGTGGAGAGCAGGCTGTCGCCACACTCAAGGTTACGTGGCTGCCATCTCCCCTCTCATAACGCGGTGGCTGGCAGCACCGTAGGAACGCATAACCTCATCATCCGGTTCCTCAGGGGCGCTAAGCGAATTAATCCACCCCGCCCCCTCTCATGCCCTCTTAGGATCTCGCCCTCGCTACACAAGCCACGTCAGATCCCTTCGATCCTCGACTCAGTATCTTTCTGTCCCTGAAGACAGCTTTGCTGGTCGCGTTGATATCGATTAGAGGGTCGGGGACCTGGAGGCTTTTTTCTGTAAGTGACTCGTGCCTGTAATTGGGCTGGCTTTCTCTCACATCCTGAGACCCCGCCCGCGATATGTGCCCAAGGTTCCTACCACTCCGTTTTAATACGAGGTAGTGAGCCTGCAAGCGCTGACCTCGGAGGAGGCAGACCCAGCCCTTCTTTATTGTCCAGTTCGCATTTTGCGTATTATCCGGACCGCACTCAGAGTTTAGATCATCTGAGCAGCTCTTCGTCTGTTATAGTGGTCGGCAGCAGGGAAGTGCCATACCGAAATAAGTTCCCACTAGATTGTGGATGCCTTTCTTTCACTATCAGAGCCGAGGTGAGCCGCGTCCCCCGAGAGCGCGTGCGCACTCCACTCGGAGCTTCGCATCCTCTCGAGCGCGCGCACGCGGCGCCCCTCTAACAGACATCTGTAGAGCTGCGGGCTGGGTGACACCCAACACATTTGCAAGGTTTTACAATCTGCGAGTGGAGCTGGTTTCCTCAAGGGTATTAGGTAACCCTTGGTGATTGAGGAAACAATTCGGTAGGGTGTTGAAACACGCTTGCTGCGCCATTCTCCCTAACACGGAGGTACGTGCGCCTTTTTATCTGTCAGTAAAGTTCCCCGTCAGGTGAGCCCTGCAGATTCCTCCGTGGCCCCCAGCACTGACTCAGCGGAGGAGTCACTTACTGGCCCACTACGTTGTAGGTCTGCCCGCTGGTCAGCCCGCGTTTTGGGTAAAGGTGCCTGCTAAGCGTGATCCCCACTAGGCGATCCCATATGCTTATTCCGCCACGGTTAAGTCCCCCCCCTGGGCGGACCCGTGTCTTCCCTCTCCGCTAACCACTCTTTTGCTATGCGTACTCCCCCTTTTTAGGGCTAGTCCATATGTAAATTCTGCCATCTATCCCCCCTTGGGTAACGGATGGCCTCCGCAGCGTCCTCCCTATCGGGATTGCACGCTTCCCAACGTACTGTCGTATTTTCCTAGAATTATCTAGATGCTCACGACTTCCCAAAAATATATCTAAATCCGTAAAACTTCTGTTGAAGTAGGATAAATTAGGGCCAGGGACACGTTGGAGGACCGCGCCTCCCATGATGTGGGTGCGTCACGCTTGCTTGACAATCCCCTCATCGGGGGCGTTGGTAAGGTGCAGTCATTATGGCGCTTTCCATACTTCTCCCATTCGTGGATTTCATCCACTCTATGGCACTGAATTTCCCCAACCGAAGGGGAACGTTCGAGGTTACAGAAGTAACCCTTCGTTCCCCGAGGAGGGGAACGGAAGTGCCATACTCCGTCGCCATAATGACTGTCCCTTAGCTGTTTGAAAGTCTCTTCAGCTTAAAAGGATGGCGTCTGCTCGCTCCAGGTGTGCTTATATGCTGGGATAATTGGCAATGAAGTACACCTGTGCAAGCTTACGCTGCCAATTCATTGCATTCATTGGCCCGTTCAATACTCTTTCAGACAAGCGGCTTCTGAACCGAATCCTCCCATTCGTGGATTTCATCCACTCTATGGCACTTCCGTTCCCCTCCTCGGGGAACGAAGGGTTACTTCTGTAACCTCGAACGTTCTGAATCAGTATGGATGTGCAGTGTGGCTTAAAGTGACAGTTCACACAAAAATGAAAACACTCACTATTTACTTTCCCTCAAAGGCTCCAGACCTTTTCTTAATTTGAACACCAGTATCTTACTGTTGTTGAACACAAAAAAATATAAATTGAAGAAATCTGGAAACCAGTAATCATCAACTTCCATCGGTTCATCATTAATTTCCAGCTTTCTTCAAAAAATCTTCTTTTGTGTTCAACAGAATTAAGAAACTCAAACTGGTTAAAAATAAGTAAAGAGCGAGTAAATGATGACAGATTGTTCAGTGTTGGTTGAACTGTCTCTTTAATTGTTCTGTTTTTTTATTTTGCTTGTAGGGGCTTGAGAGCAAAATGTTCAACTTCCTGAAGAAAGAGTTGGAAAATTTTAAGGAAATCTTACGAAAAGAAAACACACAATACCTTGTAAAGGATTTTAATAAGAACAGATGCAGCATCAGAGAAACAGCTCTTGATCTTACACTTTACTTCCTGAGAGAAATGAAGCAAGATGAAGCTGCAGATACTCTAGAAGGTGAGAGACTCACTGTCTTAATGTCAATTATAAAATATTAAAGAGCACAATGATATATTGTTCTGTGTATATTCCTCTGTGTGTAGATGAGCTGTTCTTCATTCATCAGCTGAAATGTGGCCTACAGAAGAAGTATCAGTGTGTGTTGGAAGGAATTGCACAGCAAGGAGACTCCACACTCCTGAAGAACATCTACACAGATCTCTATATCACTCAGGGTGGCAGTGAACAGGTCAATACTGAACATGAGGTCAGGCAGATTGAAGTTACTTCCAGACGTCATAAAGCTCAAGAGATACAGGTTGAATGCAGACGTTTGTTTGAAGCGTCTGAACAAGACAAGCAGATCAGAACTGTACTGACAAAAGGAGTCGCTGGCATCGGGAAATCAGTCTCTGTGCAAAAGTTTGTTCTGGATTGGGCTGAAGGAAAAGAAAATCAAGAGGTCAGCTTCATATTTCCTCTTCCATTCAGAGAGATGAACTTAAAGGAGAAAGAAAAACTCAGTTTGATGGAGCTTATAACTCAGTTTTACCCAGAGACAAAAGGACTGAAACTTACAAGAAGGAATCGATTCAAAGTCTTGTTCATCCTTGATGGATTGGATGAATGTCGTCTTCCTCTGAACTTTGCTGGTAATGAGACATGTCGTGATGTTTCGTCACCAGCCTCTCTGGATGTTCTCCTGACGAACCTCATCAAGGGAAATCTGCTTCCTTCTGCTCTCATCTGGATCACCAGTAGACCAGCAGCTGCCAGTAAGATTCCTCCTGACTGTATCGAGCGGCTGACAGAGATACGAGGATTCAATGATGCACAAAAGGAGGAGTACTTCAGAAAAAGACTCACAGATGAGAGTCTGGCCAAAGAAATCATTGATCATGTTAAAAAATCAAAGAGTCTTTTCATCATGTGCCACATCCCAGTCTTCTGCTGGATTTCAGCCACTGTTCTCCAGAACATTTTACAGAAGAAGAGAAAAAATGTGGAAAACAATCAGGCTGATGACGCCTCCAAAACACTGCAGGAATCAAACACTGAAGACACTCCCAAGACTCTGACACAAATGTACACACACTTCTTGCACGTTCAGATCAAGCAGAGCAGACAAAAGTATGATGGAGAAAACAAACCAGATGTGTCCTGGGATAAAGACGCCATCCTTTCATTGGGGAAACTGGCATTTCAGCAGCTGCTAAACAACAACCTGATCTTCTATGAAACAGACCTGGAAGCCTGTGGTATTGACGTTTATAAAGCTGAAAAGTTCTCAGGCATGTGTACTGAGATCTTTAAGGAGGAAACAGGGATTGTTCTTGGTACCATGTACTGCTTTGTTCACTTGAGTGTTCAAGAGTTTATTGCAGCCCTTTATGCACATCTGATTCTGAACATCAACAAGAGAAGTGTGTTTGATCAAAACACAAGAAATAGAAATGTGTCCATGATTGATTTGCTGAAGACTGCAGTGGACAAGGCACTTGAGAGTGACAATGGACACCTGGATCTTTTCCTTCGATTCCTCCTTGGTCTGTCACTTCAGTCCAACAGTGGAATCTTAAAAGGCCTGTTGACACAGCAAGACCACAATAACTGGAGCATTTGGAAAATACCTCAGTATTTCTTTAGAACAGTAGATCAGCAGCAAGACCACAATGACCAGATCAAAGAGGAAATAGTTCATTACATCAAGCAGAAGTTTGAAGCAAATCTTTCTCTTGAGAGATCCATCAACCTGTTCCACTGTCTGAATGAACTAAACGATCAAACTCTGGTGAAAGAGATCCAGAGCCACCTTAGCAAAGGAAGGTACTCATCTTCTGACCTTTCACCTGCCCAGTGGTCTGCTCTGGTCTTTGTGTTGTTGACATCAGATGAAGAGATGGAGGAGTTTGAGCTTCAGAAATTCAAGAAATCTGACGAGTGTCTCATCAGGCTATTAGCTGTCATCAAAACCTGCAAAAGAGCACTGTAAGTCAGTCAAAATAAATGAAAATGTGTTGTGTATCTTGCATCTTTCCCTTGTAGTTTAACTAGTTGTAACTTAATAGACAAAAGCTATTCAGCTTTGAGGACAGTTCTCTGATCAGATAGCAGTCTCAAAGAGCTGTATTTGTACAATAATATTCTACAGGAATTGGGAGAAAAGCTGCTCTTCACTGGACTAAAGCTTAAAATAAAATTTAAATGGTGGTTTTGAGATGCTCAGCTAAGGTGTGAAACAGTTCATAGCTCAAGCAAAACTTTGGTCAGTATGCAGAGGGTGTTAATTAAATGTCATTATCAGGAAAAATAATAACTTATTTTCTTAGAGAGATGCACCCATTGTAATTTTTTAGGTTGATTTCAGATTTTATGTTAAGTGTCACCGCAAATACAGATTTTTGCTTATGCTATTTATTTATTTATTTATTTATTTTTTTACCTAAGAACCATACATATACTAATAATAGTATATTTTATTTATAATTCGCATAACTTTATAATTACAGCTTTATAGATGGGCGTAAAATTACATCTTTCCTGATTTTCTTTTATCTTGTCTTTTGATAATAACTTGACTGCTTGTCTCTTTAAACAATTCTTTGACTGAATTTATTTACTCATGCAACAAACATTTGAAAAATATCTTGAAAGAAAATCTTAAATTATGACTTAATATGGCTTAAATTACATTTACATAAATTTAATTCTGTCATAATTTTATCATGCATATGATCAACTTGTAACAAGCTGTGCTACTTTTCCATTGTTTTTCAATGTAAGCACGTGGTTGATGCATGGCCTTTACCCTCTGCCTTTTGAGGTGCCACACACAAGCATACATGTGGCTGTGAGTTTTAGCATGAGGGTCTCATGACAACAGACCATCTAAAATTGGACAAATGACTGGTCAGGCCGGTCATGCAATACCTAAATAGCCTAATCACCTGCATCTTCATTCACTTTTACTGTCCCGGGCCAGATTCATAAACCTTGATACTAAGTGACTACTTTAACAACAATTAACAATTCTGAAATATTAGACATGTAATAGTGTTGGTGTGATAGTATGGTGAAAAATCCACTTTTCAAGCTGTTTGTACAGACGTATGTAGATATAGTGTATAGACCGCCATATTGGGGTGATATAAACGCACCCAGTCCTTTTTTTTTTTATTTAACTACATAAAAACGGTGGACCAATTGGAGCGGTTTTTAGAGCGACCGCAACTTGACGTAGGAGTGCGGTCTCCCCGCCCACCGAATTGATTGACAGCTGCGCATATTAACTTGTCACGTGTATAATCATGTCAACAAGACCAGACGTGCACAAAGCAACCAGGATTAAAAGGTCTGTTCAGTTCTAGGATCATCAATCATCAATTGCGACAGCGATTTACTTCAGCTTTACTTCATCAGCACAGCCACGTGTCAGAACAATTATAAAAGAAGACACTTCAATCCTGGTTTGTGGACGTTAAATCAGGTTTATTTTAAGAGTTTACACTTATATATTGTTTGACAACTGTTAGCAGGTTTGACATGCTGTCCTGGGAGAGAACCCTGAGCTCGGAGATAGTTGAGCCCAGGGCTCCCGCCAGGTCCATAGAGCGTGTGAGGGGAGTACAAGATCAGGTGTTTCTCGAGAGCTCCCCTGTGGTAAAAAAGGAATGGAAAACAAGGGGTGGATGGGTGGTTTCTTCGGAAAACGAAGATAAGGGAGTAGGTCTAGCTAGGCTTTTTATGGTGAGTTAGGATTAATTTGATTGGCTATCTAATGAATGTAGATGGTTGACCAGCTGCAGTCAATCATATCACATGCTCCTCTCGAAATTAGTTTTTAAAACTTCACTTTGTACATTAACATAACAGATATTTATACAGCAGCAGAGATTAAGCTGTATCCTGTCACATTTGCGTTCAAAAACAGTGCAAAGCTAAATGCGCGCTCTGTATGTCTGTGTGTGTGAATGTCTGCTGCGGTGTATGTATGCGTGTGCGCACGTGTGAACTTTGTAATGACATTGTGTGTGACTCATCGATGTAATTGCACAACAACTACTCATTGGTAAAGTTCTTTCTGTAGTATTTCTCACAAACGCTACCTGAGATCTGCTTCCTTTAAGTCTGTCTGTTGTCTGACGCAGCCGAGGTAGAAGATTATGGCATGCAGAAAGGCACTAAAAATGGTAGGCGGGGAGGACTACAACCCCCTGGTGGAAAAATGTATAAAATAGGATCTTGTAAAAGATATAATGAAAAATCTGATGGGTGTTTTGATCTGAAACTTTACAGACATATTCTGGAGATGCAAAACACTTATATTAAATCTGAAAAAAGGGGTAACCTAGGTGCCCTTTAAAATATTTTCAACACTCTCAAAATTGTTTATTTGTTGTCTTAAATAGCCATCAGCTATTAGAACATGTGTTTTTGTAGAACAAATGAATGTTACAGTATGTTATCTTTTGTTCTGAGCTTTTTAAACTTAATTCATTTTGTTTGCTGATTCAGCTATACATCTTGCTTTTATAGATCTGCTGTGAATCTTCAGTGTTTGTATTTATTTTCAGGCTCAGTAAGTGTAATCTAACAGAGGAAAGCTGTTCAGCTCTGGCTTCAGTTCTCAGATCAGACTCCAGCAGTCTGAAGGATCTTGACCTGAGCAATAATAATCTGCAGGATTCAGGAGTGAAGCTGCTCTCTGATGGACTGAAGGACAGTAACTGTACACTGGAGAAACTCAGGTGAGCAGATGTCTTTATTTGCTTAAATTTGTTAATAACAGTTCTGTAATTTTGTATATATATAAATACAGTATATAAGTAAAAATGTTATTTGCTTTTCTAGACTTTCAGACTGCGGTATCAATGAAGAAGGTTATAAAGCTCTGGCTTCAGCTCTGAGATCAAACCCTTCACACCTGATAGAGCTGGATCTCAGAGGAAATGATCCTGGACAATCAGGAGTGAAGGAGCTCACTGATTTACTGAAACCAGACTATACACTTAAAACACTGAGGTGAGACTGAATGAATTAATACAAAATAAAAGATACTACTGGATACAAAGTGTAAAGCAAAACTGAGGTCAGATATTATTTGGGATTTGTTTTTTTGCTTTTCATCCAAATATTTTATTTAGTAAATTATTTTTAATCAAAGAAAATTAACCGATTTTATACATTGTCAGATGCTATTTTTCATTAAAAAACGTTTAAAAGTGAATTAAATTTAACATCTTCCCTTCAGGTTTTTGAGTCCTGCTGCAGAAGAAGTCTTTCAGTTTGTGACTAAAATTGTGGGTAAAAACCCGTTACTCTTGAAAGAACTGAATCTGAGTGATCGTGAACTAGGAGACACACGAGTGAATCAACTCTCTGCTCTGCTGCAGGATAAACACTGTAGACTCAACACACTCATGTGAGTATTGCACATTGTTTTCAAAAGTATAAAAATAATGTATATTATTGTAAGAATTTTTTTTTTAAATGAAATCACTAAATTGGTGCCATCTTGTGTCTGAATATTGTATGCTGCAATTGTTTACATTTTTCATCCTTCAAGCTTTGTCTATTTAAAGAGTTGGTGAATTATTACAGCACATATTATTGTTTTATGTTCAATCTATTTTATTTATTTATTTCCTTGTAGAATAGAGCGCTTCAGTCTTAATTAAAAGCTGCTAAAAAGCCCATCTGGCTTTATTCTAAGATAACATCTACCTGGATGTACATTATTACCCTTTGTCTAATGAAACAATATTACAACTATAATTCCTTTTGTATACTTGTGTGTTATAGCTGAAAATGTTTCCTTTCTTTGTCTTCTTTCTCTTCAGGCTGAATAATAACAGGATTACAGCAGAAGGTTGTGCTGCTTTGACTTTTGCATTTAATTTAAACCCTTCACACCTGATAGAGCTCAATCTGAGTGGGAATAAACTAGGAGACTCAGGAGTAGAGAAGATCTGTCCTCTGCTGGAAAATACACAATGCCAATTAGAGAAACTGAGGTATGTATTTTTATTTTTTGTACATTTTCACATTAGTATAGTGAACAAAATTCTTAAAATGACTCTTTATTATGTTGGCTGAAAACAAATATACATTTTTAAATAATATGATGGTTAATAAATAATGATGGGATTTATGTTTTGAATGTACTGATCATTCAACATGTTAGGTTAATAATGTATTTTCATTAAATATGGCATTTTTTTCAAGCATCATATATATATATATATATATATATATATATATATATATATATATATATATATATATATATATAGATATAGATATAGATATATTGTGTGGCTAAATATTGCCTAAATTGATTTATAAAAAGCATATTGGCCTAGATTTTTGCAAAACTTTATTTATGTGGTTATTTTGTTTATTTAATATGCAACATGCAGAACTAAACCGCTTATTTCATTTACAGTCTTTCAGACTGCAGTATCAGTGAAGAAGGTTATAAAGCTCTGGCTTCAGCTCTGAGATCAAACCCTTCACACCTGATAGAGCTGGATCTCAGAGGAAATGATCCTGGACAATCAGGAGTGAAGGAGCTCACTGACTTACTACAGGATCCACACTGTACACTGAAGACACTGAGGTGAGACAAGGAATCATTTCATAAATAAATTATGCATATGAATTAGTAAGATAAATACTGCTAATGAATTATTCTGTGCGATTTGTTCTTGCATCTTGAGTTTCAAGAATTAAAATAAATTCTATTTCATGTCTGAAGGTTTTTGAGTCCTGCTGCTGATGAAGCCTGTCAGTTTTTGACTGGAGTTGTGGGTAAAAACCTGTTACTCCTGAAAGAGCTGAATCTGAGTGGACATGAACTAGGACTCTCAGATAGCTTTCAAATGCTTGTTCTTTTACTGCATGATAAACACTGTACGCTCAACACACTATTGTGAGTATTTAACTTGTATTGACACCAATATTATTGTGTGAATCACGAATAGCAAATATTTTCTGTCCACACAGAATGAACAACTCAAATGTGTATTTTTTAGTTATACACATTTCTACATGTTAATATGTCAATTTTAAGTCATGACAAAATAAAAATATATTTTATTATTACTTTAATTATAAATCTAACATCAAGACAAATCTGTTCATTATGCCTGTGTCAGCAAGTATGTTACATCTTACAGGGATAGTTCCCTACTAAAAATACCTCATCATTTACTCCCCATCATGTGGGCGAGTAAATGAGTTTCCTTTTTTTTTTTGTTTTTCTTTGGAACACATTATGAAAGACATATTTAAAAATGCTTGTTGCTGTCGACTTCCATTGTAGAGATAACAATTACCATGGGAGTCAGTGGGTGCCAACTACTAGCATTTTTCAAAATGTATTTTGTGTTCAACAGAAGAACAAAACTTTCATAGGTTATGAATACAGAAAGGAATAATAAAAGATGGCAGCATTTTCATTTTTAGATGAACGATCTCTTTAAGTCTCCGCTTCCTCCAGCCATCTCTACAGTTCATTGATTGTTATGTAATTTTTCAATAAGGTTCAGATCAGGACTCTTTGCTGGTCCTTTCATTATTTTGAAATGTTTACCAGTTTTCAGGTTTAAGAATCTGCTTCAGCCAAAACATGAATATAAACTGCAGTTTTATTCCTGATAACTTCAAATAGGACTAAGTAATCTAAGATTTTAGAAGTTTTTAATTTGTTGTCTTTTTCTGATTTCCACCAATTCTTCTCATCAATATAAATTAAAGAAATTAATATTTTTTCTTTAGTCTTTCAGATTGCAGTATCACAGAAGAAGGTTATAAAGCTCTGGCTTCAGCTCTGACATCAAACCCATCATACCTGATAGAGCTGGATCTCAGAGGAAATGATCCTGGACAATCAGGAGTGAAGGAGCTCACTGATTTACTACTGGATGAACGCTGTAGCTTAAAAATCATCAGGTGATAAAATTGCAACTTATGTAAAATAAACAGTTTGAATGTAGATGTGAGGTTCAAATTGTTTAGTTTAGATTAGGAAATAAAGCAAACACACCAATTAAATTGTGAGAAATATATTAAAAAAAAAACTACTTCATGCAGGTTTCTGAAAAGTCCTGCTGCACAGGAGTCATGTGATTTTCTCACTGAAGTTCTGGATGTAAATCCATTATTACTGACAGAACTGGATCTGAGTGAAGATAAATTAGGAGATCTGGATGGAGAGAAAATCTCTGCTTTTTTGATGGACCCTCATAGCAAAGTGGAGAAAATCAAGTGAGTCAACATGATTTATCCATTAAAACTTCTAGTGTGTGAGTAGATATGCAGAGCTGTTGATCTTTTGTGGGTTAAATGTGTGCTGTATATTAAATAGTGCCGTTATTGTGTTTAGGCTGAATAATTGTAAGCTGCTTGAGAAAAGCTCATCAGTTTTAGCAACAGTTCTCTCCTCCAAAACCATCCTGAAAGAGCTGAACCTGAACAACAGTCGTCTGCTGGACTCCGGAGTCAGAGAGATCTGTGAGGGACTGAAGAATCCTGTGTGTGAGCTGGAGATACTCAAGTCAGTACATTTGATTATAAAACAAACTAAAATGAGTATTGTGCATTGGCTTATGATGGGAGTCTTTACGTTTTTGAACCCAGTTCCTTTCAGAAATAGAGTATATTTAGGCTAGATCATTGTTTTTCCGTTAAGGAATGCAGGAGCCTTGTCCTATCTTGATGATCTGGTCATTTGCACACCTTCTCAGTGCCAGACAGAGATTGATATGAACATGCTGGTGTCTCATTTGGAGAGATTAGTGTCTAAAATGAACCAGACCAAGAGCTTTCTGACTCCCTCACAGTAGATCATTTACTTGCATCTTGTGATGCCCAAACACTATCAATAATTTCTTTAATGCAACTGCAGAAACACAGATGATTCAGGCCCCGTTTACACTAAAGTGTTTTAGTTTTAAAACTCAAAAGTTTTGCTACGGTTATGCCTTCCATTCACATTACCCCAGTTTTCGAGCCCCAAAAATGGAGCGTTTTGAAAACACTAAAGAGGCCATTTTGGTTTTAAAACGCTGCTGCTCTGTGTTTGTGTAAATGGGAAAACAGAGACATCTAAAAATAGAGGAATCTGCAGACATTCACCGATTGGAAGTTTTCCCTCAATATTAAGCATACAAAGTTTACACCGTTTAAAAACTAAAACGTGTTAGTGTAAATGAGGCCTCAGTGTTTTGGCTTTCACCATTGATGTTTGCATTACACTGGATTTGAGGTTTAATTTACTAGAACTTAAAAGCTTTGACACAATCTAAATGGAGAAAAAAGCACTATAGAGATAAAAATGAATTGAATGAGGGGATTTTACAAGTGGACACTTTCAATCACCGCAGAGTCTCATCTTTCTGCTTCCCTGAGCTGTGATGTAGTTTCATGGTTTGTTGTTGTGCACTAATGAATGAAATTGAATTGCAAAGTTAATTTACATTGCTGTTTTTACTGTTTGTAGGCTTTCAGACTGCAGTATCAGTGAAGAAGGTTATAAAGCTCTGGCTTCAGCTCTGAGATCAAACCCTTCACACCTGATAGAGCTGGATCTCAGAGGAAATGATCCTGGACAATCAGGAGTGAAGGAGCTCACTGAGTTACTGCAGGATCCACACTGTACACTGAAGACACTGAGGTGAAACAAGGAATCATTTCATAAATAAATTATGCATATGAATTAGTAAGAAAAATACTGCTAATGAATTATTCTGTGCGATTTGTTCTTGCATCTTGAGTTTCAAGAATTAAAATAAATTCTATTTCATGTCTGAAGGTTTTTGAGTCCTGCTGCTGATGAAGCCTGTCAGTTTGTGACTGGAATTGTGGGTAAAAACCCGTTACTCCTGAAAGAACTGAATCTGAGTGATCGTGAACTAGGAGACACACGAGTGAATCAACTCTCTGCTCTACTGCAGGATAAACACTGTAAACTCAACACACTCATGTGAGTGTTCATTCTCAATAATCACTGTTTGAATTGTTGGCATCACTGTTTGTAAATTCTTCCTCTCCTGTTCATTATTTTAGTCTTAGTAAATGTGGTGTAACAGTGGAAAGCTGTTCAGCTCTGGCTACAGTCCTGAGATCAGAGACCAGTCTAAAAGAGCTTGACATGAGCAACAATAATCTGCAGGAATCAGGAGTGAAGAAACTCCAGAGCGGATTAAAAAACACAAACTGCACACTGGAAAAACTCAGGTGAGTTTATTGAAGATTAAAAAAAGAATAATGATAAAATTTTTTGTAACACGATTTTGCTTAACTGATTATAATGAAGACACACGTGCACACACACATACACACGCACACGCACGTACACACACACGACTTAGACTTGTAGTCTTAGTAACTTAAATTTATCATACCAATAATATACTGCTACTCTCAGATGACTTGAATCCATTCTATTATCTTCACGTGTAAGTCACTTGTATATATATATTTCTCAATTTTCTCTATCTAGTCTTTCAGACTGCAGTATCAGTGAAGAAGGTTATAAAGCTCTGGCTTCAGCTCTGAGATCAAACCCTTCACACCTGATAGAGCTGGATCTCAGAGGAAATGATCCTGGACAATCAGGAGTGAAGGAGCTCATTAAGATACTGAAACCAGACTATACACTGAAGACACTGAGGTGAGACTGAATGAATTAATACAAAATAAATGATGTGCAGGCAATTTATTGATTATTATATTGTTTCACTAATGTAGTCTGCTGCACACATAAAGCATTTCACACATGTACTGTATCCATTAGACTTTGCTTTTTATCATTATTCTCTTAGTACTTAAGACTTTGATGAATCCTGCTTGATCTTCTCTCCTGCAGGTTTTTGAGTGATGATGCAGATGAAGCATGTAAACATCTGAATAAAGTTCTGGGTGGAAACCTGTTACTCTTGAGAGAGCTGAATCTGACTGAACATGATCTTGGACCATCAGGATTGGAGAAACTTGCTGCTGTACTGAAAGATAAACACTGTAAACTCAACACACTGATGTAAGTTCTAATAACGCTTTCAGTGAATTTGCTGCTGGTGTGTGTTATGCTGAGTAACATGTGACTTTAACTGTAAATGTGTTTCTTTCAACACAGTCTGAATAACAGCAGTATGTCAGAAGAAGATTGTCGTGTTTTGGCTGAAGCTTTTAATTCAAACCCATCAAATCTGACAGAGCTGAATTTGAGTGGGACTAAACTCGCAAACTCAGGAATGAAGAGCTTCAACACTCTGTTTCAAAACCAACAGTGTAGACTGGAAAAGCTGAAGTAAGTGTTTATTCAGCCAGTGTGTAAAACAAAGGCAAACTACTTACTGTAGTAAATAAAATATATATTATGTAATTTTCATATTGGATGTTTAAAAATTGACAAAATTGTTTACAGATATGTTTTATAGCTTATGTCTCTCTTCTACAGGTTCAGCAGCATGTGTATCACAGCAGAAGGTTGTGCTGCTTTGGCTTCAGCATTTAACTCAAATCCTTCA
>NC_141042.1:9880000-9897500 GCF_052040795.2 Danio rerio
TATGATGCTTAAACCAGGTGTTAGTACTTTTGGCAGTTGTGGGCAGGTGCCAAGTTCTGCTGGACAATCAAATCAGCATCTCCGTTAAGCTGAATGTGAACTTTTCAATGAAATTCTAATTTATTGAGATGCACCTGTTTATAGCAATAGATGTCAGTAGTTTCCAGCCATGTTCACAAAGGCCCCTCAACACTGCACATTTTGCATGTCTCCTTAATCATGTTTGTGTTTGTACAGAAGAAAAAAAAAACTAATCTGAACTCTGATGTTAATTTTAATATGAGTATTTATGATTTTCAGTCTTTCAGACTGCAGTATTACAGAAGAAGGTTATAAAGCTCTGGCTTCAGCTCTGAGATCAAACCCTTCACACCTGATAGAGCTGGATCTCAGAGGAAATGATCCTGGACAATCAGGAGTGAAGGAGCTCACTGAGTTACTGCAGGATCCACACTGTACACTGAAGACACTGAGGTGAGGGACTTGTCACTTCAAGTACACTAGTTTTGTAAGATAAATAACATTTAAAAATTAAAGCTTTTAAGTTACTAAAATAAATCTTCATATGTCATGTAATGCCACTGTACCTCTTCTCTTTTTCAGGTGCTTTAGTTCTGCGTCTGATGAAGCCTGTCAGTTTGTGACTGGAATTTTGGGTAAAAACCCATTACTACTGACAGAACTGAATCTGAGTGGTCGAGAACTAGGAGACACACAAGTGAATCAACTCTCTACTCTACTGCAGGATAAACACTGTAGACTCAACACACTCAAGTGAGTATTACACAGTTTATTATGAGGGAGGACAATGTTTTTTATGTGGTCAGTCAATATTTGGTCTAAATTATCATGTTATATCAAACGGAGTAATTGCAATATACAGGTGCCAACAGATATAGGATAATGGAATATCACTTAAATGTATGTCTTTTAGTAATATTTCTCAGTGCATAGCAGAATCATGTAATCCTGGCACTGAATTTTCTTTTTTTTAAGCAGGTGATTGTAAATCATTTGTGCACAACCGATTATAGTGTTGGTTCCTTAAAGATTGTTTATAATTATATACACAATCACTATACAGCATACCTGTCAACATTGGGATGTGAAAATAAGGGATATGCCCAGCATAATAAGGGATTCCCCCAACGAACCACGTTTAACAGCAAGGGCCGACCCCTGGTGGTTCGGTGGTATGGGTTGCGCATAGGGAGGCTCGGCTGTTCAGAGAAAGACTGAAAATATGGGAGAAATACAGAAAAATACCTTTACGGGATGATAGCGGGATAGATCTGTAAAATACGGAAGAATCCCAGGAAAAATGGGACGGTTGACAGGTATGCTACACTCTAAAAGAAAAAGGTTCCTAGAGGTTATATAGAACCTTGGGGTTCTATGCTTGGCCAGTAAAACCTTTTACCCAAAAAATGGTTCCATTTAGAACCCTTTGAGTGCAAAGAACCTTTTTGATTAAAATGGTTCTATAGTTTTTGATTCATAATGTAATTATCTAGTAAAGATTATAAAATAATTATAAGCTATAACACAGATATAAAAAGCTTTTTGAGTCAAAACCTAATAAAATGAATGCTGTGGTCAAAAAGTTTTAGTATGATGGGATTTTTTTCATTCAGGTTTGCACATTAGCATATACATACATTAGCATACATTAGCATATAACTTATATTTTATATATACTTCATATTTAACATTTTAACAAATTATTTTGTGAAATAAATAAAATAACTAGTTAATTTATTTAGACTGTGCAGTACCATGTTTTTATGATTTAATATATTATCGTGGACAGGTGGTGAAGAGCCTCGAGAGTGACGGGTAATTTTTCGAAAGGAGAAGTCCACTACAGCTTTATCATTCACACAATATATATATATATTAATATATATATATATATATATATACTTAAAGGTTTAATATTTCACAATACATTTAGCCTGCATTTTTGTGTCCTTTATAAATAACACCTGATCTTTCATCTATGGATTATTAAAATATGTTTGGCTTTAAAATGTTTAAAAGGTTGATGGTCAATCTAGCCAGCCACCGTGACTCTGGCCTGCCGTGCATACACAGACTTGGTGCAGGCACGAGCGCTGCACTGCTACCTAAATAAGAGCCCTTAAATGGTTCTAAATAGAACCATTCAACTTGAGATCGAAGAACCATTTGGGGTTCTATTTAATGAACCCTTAAAATGGTTCTATTTAGAACCTTTTTGGGGTTCCATATATGAAGCGCTTGATAGAACCATTTTTGGTTCTATATATAACCGTTTCTTTTAAGAGTGTATACAGTGCTATTTTACGTTGATCATAGACTTTCTGTGTCTGAATACTGGTTCACTCCCCAGAAATCTAAAAAGCGCTGCTTGTTTCATTTCTGTCTTTGCTCTATTGTATGGAAGTATGCTTGTTATGTGTTTGTTATATTGTATAAAGATAGGCTCCACTACAGAATCGCAATAAACTTATGAATTATTTTCAAATAGAGCTATTCAAGTCATCTGGTGAAATTGTTTTCATATCTTAAAACATATTTCAGAAAAACAAAAGAATACAATGTATTTTTCCAGTATTGTACAGCCTACAGTAGTCAATGCATTAGCTAACATGAATAAACAATAAGCATCATGTATTGTTACAGCAATTACTAATGTTCGTTAAAGGTTCAGGACACCCTGGATAACTTTTTTTTTTATATTGACAGATATGTGTGTGTTGAGCATCAGTTAAGACAATGTTAGCACCTGTCAGCTTTAATTGTGGGGGAAACTGGATAATTTTGAGCTTTTGTCAGCTAATTTCAGCTTCCGGTTTTAAAATGATTTTTGGGGCGGGATCAAAATCGGCGACGTAGCACAGTACAGCAAGTGCAATGATGACGCGTCGGTTTCTCATTATTATTCATAGCGGAGTTTTCTTATCCTATGAGAAGAGCCGGCTGCTTAATTATTCATGAGACCTGCCAGAGTCAAGCCCGAGCTGTGTCCCGGACCCACGGGCACACAGTATTTAGCCATTCATGAAGGCTCATATGCGTTTGTTTCCATGATCCACGTGGTTTGTTGCATGTTTTCCCCCGCGATCTTGTCAGGGCCGATCATACAGCAAAGCTGTGTGTGTGCTGCAAGCATTTTTGTCGGGAGAGCAGCACGAGAATTAGAGAATGGCGGACGCTGTCTTTTATCAGGAGTTCGTTCACATTCAGACACATCCCTGTGCTGCTGTGTTTGCCTAAATCCTCCAGATTACCAGCAGGGCTAACGGTTAAAATAGACAGGTCAGGAGACCTGCTGCACTGAGTCTGTTGGATACGGGGATTGAGGGAGAATCCTCATTTATAGGGTTTATATGAACACACTTATCTTTATAATGATATAAATTGTGGTTATGTGTATATGAAATTACGAATAACAAATGTAGCAGGGCATTCAATCACTGTTTATTTCTTTGCATTTTAACTTTGTAAACTATAAACTCATGCGTCTCCTCACGGTTTGTCTCATTTTGTGAGCTAGCTTCGTTCGCTCACGTTCTCCCCTGCTGGCCACGCCCACTCCTGCCCGATGCTCGCGAAGCTCCACGCACATTAATCATGCATCTTTTGAAAAAATTCTGAAGTAGACTTTAACCGAAAGTGGGGGGTGTCATGGCCCTTTAAAGGGTTTGTTCACCAAAAAAGGTGTTCATTTATTCACCCTCAAGCCTCCCAAGTTGTAGGTGCCATTTTTCTAGATGAGTTTTTACAGAAACTGTGGTCTTTGGTGATTATACGTCACTAGCTACCATTATTTTAATGCACCAGAATTTTCTAAAAACTTAGTTAATCATTAGAGATACAGTTTGAGTCATTGTCTTTTCTCTTTCTGTCTTCAGTCTGTGTAGATGCAGTATTACAGAGAAACAGTTTGAGATCCTGACTTCAGCTCTGAAATCAAACCCATCACACCTGAGAGAACTGAACCTCAGTGAGAATAAACTAGGAGACTCTGGGTTTAAAAGCCTTGGCTCTCTACTGACGAACCAACAATTCAAGCTGGAGAAACTAATGTTAGTATCGTTATCCTGTACAGCAGATACTGTGAGATTGAATTTTCAACAATTATGTATTTCTTTCCAGACAATAACGTTATTCGGTGGCACTCATTGTTATTGTGTTTTTCACAATTTTTTTTATCAAGATTTTTAATACTGATTCACACAAGATGAGAAACAGATATAATTAATAAAACTATGATGAAAATGTATTGTCATTTCTGTCAAGAAATTAAAGTGAAATTCATTGTTCAAACTCAAGAGAGGGGGACAGTTTGGAAAAAGTGAGTTTTGGTGTGCACATCTGAACTGTAATGTACTGATCTCTCTTTGGAATGTAAGCTATCATTAGCTGTGTGCCTCATTAAGCTTTCAAAAATGTCAGTTTGTGGTAGATAAACCTGATGTGGGTTCTTTAAAGTGTACCTCTCAGTAAACTCAAACGACTGCTAAAAGGCCATCCATCATTGCACTGGTGGTCTACCTTCATCCCACTGACCTTTTGCTTTTTATTTTTTGTTAAAAGTAATTGTCAATGTTTAAAATCATTGGGCAATGGGTTAAACATTTCTACACTGATTTCTGTACCACACACATTATATGGCTACAAAGCAATGTATGCTCTATTTTCACATTCAGTTTGGCTGATCACACACATTATGGTCTGAGAATCTTCTTTCTGTGACAGCCATACTCTGGTGAAAAATGTATTGGAAAAAGAAAATATATTTGATCTAGCGCTTAAAGAAGATTGCTAAATGGATCTAAACAATTATCATCTCTGTTTGTCTTCAGTCTGTGTGTTTGCAGTATTAGAGAGAAGCAGTGTGAGATCCTGACTTCAGCTCTGAAATCAAACCCATCACACCTGAGAGAACTGAACCTCAGTGGGAATGAACTCAGGCACTTAAGAGTGAAGAAATTTTTTGATGTGCTGAAAAAATCAAGCTGTAAACTGGAGCGACTGAGGTAAGAAACATTAGCAGCTAAGAAATTGTCTCTTGGAAGTGGATGAAACAGAATTTTATTCTATTCAGAAGCTTATCTTAAATCTCTAAATGCAGGTTAAGATACTGTAGTATACAAGCCGATGATTGTGCTGAACTGACTTCAGCTCTGAAATCAAACCCATCACACCTGAGAGAACTGGACCTCAGTGGAAACAATCTAGGAGACTCTGCAGTGAAAAACCTCAGTGATTTACTGATGAACCAAAAATTCAAGCTGAATAAACTATGGTTAGTAACATTATATTGTACAACAGTAAGATGAAAGCTTATGTTATATGATTGACTGATGGTTCATGCTGTATGTGTGTCAGTAGACAACATTAACTACTGAAGCATTTCAAACTTAGGGGTTGTAAATGTGTTTTATATGCTCACAGTCTGCAAAATCGCTGCAACAAAAAGAGTTAAAATTTAGATTAGTTTGCTGTCAGAATAAAATGTCTTAATAATTTACCTCACCCTTATCGTCCAAGATATTTTTTTTCTTTCTTCAGTGAACAATAAACATTTTTTTAAGGAAAACATGCTGTGGGCTGAACTTCAAAACTGTTTTTGTTTCAGAGCAGTTTCAGGAAGTTCTAAATTATATTTTAGGGTCATACCAAGATAATGTATTTATCAAATAAATAAATACATTAATATATTTGTAAGTTTAAACCACTGAGCACCATAGAAGTCAACTATATGCAGCAAAATCCTACATGTTTTCCTCAAAAATATATATTTGTTTGGTTTAAAGTACTGTAACATCATTTGCTGGACTATTTTGTTAGAGTACATGGTTTAAAATCACCATTGATACCTTTTAGAAAATTTACTTTTAAACAAAAAATGTTTGTTATTTTTGTTTAAAATACATGCTGGAATAGTTGGCGGTTCAATCCTCTGTGGCGACCTCTGATATACTGTATAAAAGACTAAGCCGAAGGAAAAAAAAAAATGTATATTTTTGTAGTTAACCTAGTTAATGCTATCAAATTATGATTCATGACCAGATTGTATTAGTTTTCTGAAACTAACCTCATGAACCCTATATTCATTCTATATTTCAACTGTATTCCCAAATCCTAGTTATTCTTCTTTCTTGGTCATGTTGGTGTATTACTGACTGTGCCTCATTCACTCATGATGTACTACACTCAATTTTGTCACGATTACACATAAAAGACGTGGAACCCAAATGAAAGTAAAACAGTCTTTATTGACGAGTTTCACAAAAACAGGAAAAAAGGTAAAAGGCTGGGAGTGCAGTAGTCCAGAGTCAATGAAGAGGAGAAGGGTGGATCGGCAGCGCTGATAAAATGTCCATGACAGACGTCGACAGAGAGGATCACACATCTACTTCTACACCTGCAGCGCGCTGATTATCAGTTGAGCGGTGTTGCGCAATAGTTCCAGTGACAATGATCATGTGACCGCTCGGCTGATGACATGAAAACAAACACCCACTGACAGGCACGCGACTCCCACACAAACACAGAGAGAGAAGCACACATACTAGAAACACATACCATATAAATAACTGTCACACAACGCAGACACTTCAAATAAAGAGCGGATAGATCCACAACCGTGACATTATTTCCCACTGAATCTGATTCTTTGTCTTTTCTCTTTCTGTCTTCAGTCTGAGTGATTGCATTATTACAGAGGAACAGTGTGAGATCCTGACTTCAGCTCTGAAATCAAACCCATCACACCTGAGAGAACTGAACCTCAATGGGAATAGACTAGGAGACTATGGAACTGATGGACTTAGACATCTGCTGAGCAGTGTGGATTGCAAGCTGAATAAACTACAGTTAGTAACATTATTATGTACAGAAGTACTGATTAGTTGAATTTTACTGTTGAGTTATTTAAAAAAAAAAAAGACCAATTAACTTTTTAAAATTTTATAATGATATCTGACTTATTTTATTTAAAAATTGACAAAAGGGAAAATGGAAAAACCTTTATAAAAAGTGTGACTATAGATTATTCTGACAAAATTATGGTTTCTACAACACGGATGGTAGTGAAGACTAAATAGGATCAATAACTCATGTTTTGGAGATTAGTTTATAAAGTTAGCAACAGAAGATTACCTCAAATATTTGTTCAATTAATCATTTTTTATATACATTTCCAGACTAAAACAGGTTTCAACACGTATTACCTCTGAAAAGCAAGAAAAGGTCCATTGTTCCAAACAATACACAAACTTTTTCAATCAGTTCTTTGTTGATGTTCTTTTTTTAAATACACTTTTAATTTATAACTATTCATTCACTTAAAACTGAGTTTAATAGTATCCAATTCTAGCTATATGGTTTATGATTCTGTAAGTAAGTTTCAATTTTTCATTTCTAGAACGTGTGTGCCATTCACAAATTACAAATTAATCCATACACAAATTTAACATCTGATGTCATTGATTTTTCTGTTTCTGTCTTCAGTCTGTGTGATTGCAGTATTACAGGGAAACAGTTGCACTTCCTGATTGCAGTTATGTGTATGGACCCATCACACCTGAGGGTACTGGACCTCAGTAAGAATCAAATAAAAAGCAGAGGAATGAACATGCTGTGTGATATGCTGAATAAACCACGCTGTAAACTCAAGAGGTGAGGAAGACACAAGAAAATGCTTAAAATACTTTTTTTAACTTTGTATTTTAACTTTTAAGCTTTTACTCACCATCTCACGAAGGACTTCACAATATATTTGTGAGCAATAATTCCTGCTAGTGATGGGCTGTATTTTATCAAACTCTCACCAGGGACTAAACACATGTCAAATTTGCAGAGTTAAATGATGCAGGTTTCATTTCATTTTTTTATGTAATGTTATTTCAGTGAACAGTAACATTCATAACATGAGTATGCGCTTTAACAAAAATAGCAGAGACCGTAGAGCAAACAAAAGCAGGATAATAACTACATGACACAATTTTTCTAAATTATATGCACAAAATAGTATTTCATTATTTTTTCCACAAACAGAGGAAGTGTCTTTCAACAAGTTTGTTTATTAAATAAGAAGCGGTTGTCTGCATTGATTAGGGTTAGGTTACTTTTTACCAGCTGAAACATAATCATCCATTCAGTAATTATCCAATTAGAGGCTCTTATCTATATGCTTCTGCTCTCCAATATGGCTGACTGATGATGCATTTTAAAACACCTATATTGGACTTCTACGGTGCTTAGGGGTAAAAGCTTCCCAACTACAGCTTCAAAGAACATTACAGAACTGTCTTACCAAAACAATCATTGAATTCCTTAAAAAAATAATGTACTTTTACCATAAAAGCTTGCGTCTCAAAGCTACCCAGCAGGCACAGGAACTCAACATGATGTCAGATTGACATTGTACCCCAACGTTGTGAGGTACTTAACGTCAGACCAACATCAGTGTCCAAGGTCGAACAGACATTGCATTTTGGTTACTTATCAACACAACCTAAAAACAACCAAATATCAACGTCTAATGATGTTATAGCTTGATGATGTGTGGACATTACCACTATGACGTCTATCAGATGTTGGATTTTGGTAGCCATACCTGATGAATAAATGTCAATATTCAATGTCAATATGACGTTTGCTTAATATGCTGGCTCTGTTGGATTTGGGTCACTTACCAACGCAAGCTAAAAACAACCAAATATCAACGTCTTTTGACATTGTTTTTGGACGTCAAAATAATTTACAATGAATTTTGGTTACTTAACCTCACAACCTAAATCTTACCAAATAATAACATCTTATGACATTGTGTGCCTGCTGGGTAGTGTCAGACAAGCTCTTGTGGTTAAAAAGTATATATGTTTTAGTTCCCCTTCGGGGGGAACTTCAGCACTATAAGTGGATTTGATTGTAAAATCCACGCATTGGGAGGTTCGGTTCAGAAGCTACTCGTCTGAAAGAGTATTGAACGGGCCAATTAAGAATGAATTGGCAGCGCAAGCCTGCGCAGGTGAGCGGCATAAGCAATCAACTGAGTATATAAGCTCACCTGGCGCAGCAGACGCTATCCTTTTCGCTTCAGAGACTTTCTGATCGAGTCGATGAGGGTTCCTCCTGCTGTGACCAGCGATTCTGAGCGAACGAGAGCATTCTCCCGGTCCAGAGTGTGTACACGCAGTGGCAGACGGTCGAGCTGGGTTTCTCCCTTGCCTGGCGTTCTTTGGGTCCGGTCCTCCAGAGCGGTGCGTATAAAGTTGCAAACTTCACAGAAAGAGCAACACAGTCGTGCAGCACGTCCTTATCAGGACGGCGCTCCGACTGTGCGTTTCTGGATGCGGTGGTTTCCTGTCCTCGGATGATGGGCGCGGGCACTGTTACATGTCTGGGGGTCCAGCATGTTAATGCGCTGCTCGCGGGCAGTTCATGTCGTCATCGCGATGCCATGACTGTTGCGCAAGATCGCGGTTAGCCTTTGCAAAAAGGCGAACCACCCCAGTTGTCCCCTGCTCTGCAGCGGGCACTCGGGCAGATCTGAGGGTTTCAGCGAGAGATAATCCGTCGCCCACGGGCCCGCGGACCTCCCGCTCCTCTAAGCGCTCCATCCAAGCTTCGGGCGGAGGAAGCGATCCGTCTAACAGATGGTAGCCCTTACGCCCGATGACACCGGAGACCAGATGTCCACCGCGGCATCGGAGGGTGGGCTTTCATTGTCCGATGATGATCCAGACCCACTCGCCCCCTTCGGGCTGGTGAGCGCTGTCACTACGGATCCTGAAACGGACATGTTAGCCGTGCTTTCCCGGGCTGCTTCGGCCGTGGGTTGGAGATGGTTTATCCCCCAGCTCCGCGGCCGGACCGACTAGAGGGGCGTTCCCTTCTTCCCGGAGGTGCACAGTAGGCTCACGCGGTCTTGTAAAGCACTTTTTTCTGCTCGTGCTGCGTGTTCCTCCACCCTAACCACTCTTGACGGTGAAACAGCCAGGGGGTATGTGGCGATTCCTCAGGTTGAGTGCGCGATGGCGGTAAATCCGCGCGGCGCCTCTTCTTGGCGGGGTCCGCCTCGTCTCCCATCCAAAGCCTGTAAGTTATCTACCTCCCTCGGAGCTAGAGCTTACATAGCTGCGGGCCAGGCTGCTTCCGCCTTGCATGCGATAGCCACCTACCAGCGCTACCAAGCGCAGGCGCTGGCCGAGCTGCACGAGGGTGGGTCCAACCCAGGCTTACGAGCTTCGCACCGCCGCCGACTTGGCTCTTCGGACTACTGAGTCCGCTGCGTGTGCGTTGGGGAGGACGATGTCCACATTAGTGGTCCAGGAGCGCCACCCCTGGCTGATATGCGCAAAGTCGACAAAGTCCGCTTTCTTGACTTCCCCATATCCCCAGCCAGGTTCGGCGACACTGTCTGTGAATTCACCCAGGAATTCAAGGCGGTGAGAGAGCAGTTGGTGGGTGATGTCTTATCGGCGGTCCGTAGCCCGCTCCGCCCGCCGTGCCATTCATACCTGCTCCTCGCCGAAGGCGCCCGCCTACGAGAGCTGCTCCGCCCCCGCACACGCCTAAGGCGAAGCGAGCGCGTCGGGCACCTCGGAAGCAGGCAGCCCCCCTGCCCAGAACGCCGCTAAGTCCGGCAACGGACCGCGAAGCGCCCCTGGGACAGGCCATCTGGAGAAGAGGGAACTTGCTCTTTCCCCGCTGGAGGGCGGGGCCCCATTTCCAACGGCACTTTTTACTGCCATGAAAACATTATGAAAGGGCACTTTTCACTTCCCCAGATGTGACAGCCCGAAATCTGCCAGTCTGGGACGCTATGCTTTCTAGCTTGCAGATTCGGTGCGTTTCGCCAGTGGCTCACGAGCGCTGGGAGGACGGTCTCCTTTCTCCCACCCCTCGAGCCTCCCCTCCGGAGTTCGGGTTTGGAGTGAGAGCAAATATCTCACCTCCAGCTTTTCCGTGGGACCCGCGAGCTTCCCGGATCAGCACACCCACTCCGCGCTGCCCCACTGCTGGTACGTCAGCGATTGTAGCGATGAGTCCATTAGCGAGAGCTCTGCCTGCCTGGTTAGCGCGGGCCAGCTCTTCGCGGTGGCTCATACGCACAATCAGACTCGGCTATGCGATTCAGTTCGCGAAACGGCCCCCCAAGTCACGGGTGTGTATTCACCAGGGTCAGCCCCCTGTCCGCCCCTGTCTTGCGAGAGGAGATTGCTGTCCTCCTGGCGAAGGATGCAATCGAGCCGCTCCCTCCAGCCGAGATGGAGAGCGGGTTTTACAGCCCACGCTTCATCGTGCCCAAAAAGAGCGGTGGGTCACGGCCAATCCTAGATCTGCGCGTTTTGAACCGCTGCCTGCACAAGCTGCCGTTCAGAATGCTCACGCAGAAGCGCATCCTCCGGTGCGTTCGTCCTCTGGGTTGGTCTGCAGCATTAGACCTGATGGACGCGTATTTCCATGTCTCCACTCTTCCTCGCCACCGACAGTTTCTGCGGTTTGCGTTTGAAGGTCGAGCTTGGCAATACAAAGCCCTCCCCTTCGGGCTCTCTCTGTCTCCGCGGGTCCTCACCAAGCCCGCGGAGGGTGCCTCAGCGCCCCTTCGGCTCGCGGGCATCTGCATACTCAATTTCTTTACGACTGGCTGAATTGCCCTCTCTTTTGATTATGCACAGAGTTGATTATGCACAGAGACAAAGTGCTCTGGCACTTCCACCTGTGGGGGTTTCAGGTCAACCGAGAAAAGAGCAAACTCGCCCCCGTGCAGAGGATCTCTTCTCTCGGGCTGGAGCTGGACTCGGTCACCATGGCAGCGCGCCTCTCCGGAGAGCGCGCTCAGCTGATGCTGTACTGTCTGAGAGAGCTCGACAGTAAAATAGTGGTCCCACTGAAACAATTTCAGAGGCTCCTGGGGCATATGGCATCCGCAGCCGCTTCATGCCGCTCGGATTATTCTATATGAGACCACTTCAGCACTGGCTTCACGATCGAGTCCCCAGACGCGCATGGCACGCGCGCGCACACCGAGTCTCTGTTACTGCGCTGTGTCGCCGCGCCCTCAGCCCTTGGAGCGACCCCTCGTTCCTACAGGCCTGGGTGTCTCTAGAACAGGCGTCCAGTCTTGTTGTCGTTTCAGCAGACGCTTCCAACACGGGCTGGGGGGCTGTGCGTTGCGGGCATGCGGCTGCGGACCTGTGGAAAGGTACCCAGTTGCATTGGCATATCGCCTGGAGCTGTTGGCAGTGTTCCCCGCTCTCCACCGTTTTTTTCCGGTGTTGGAGCGGCAACACGTGCTGGTCAGGACGGACAGTACGGCGGCGGTGGCGTATATCAGCCGTATAGGGGGTATGCGCTCTCGCCGCATGTCTCAGCTCGCCCGCCGTCTGCTCCTCTGGAGTCATCCGCGGCTGAAATCGCTGCACGCCATTCATATTCAGGCAAGCTCAACCGTGCAGCCGATGCGCTCTCACGGCAGCCTTGCGTCCTGGAGAATGGAGACTCCACCCCGAGTCTGTTCAGCTGATATGGGCGCGATTCGGGGAAGCCCAGATCGATCTGTTGCTTCCCCCGAGATCGCTCATTGCCAGTTGTTCTTTCCCTGACCGAGTGCTCTCGGCACGGATGCACTGGCTTACAGCTGGCCTCGGGGCACGCGCAATACGCGTTTCCCCCAGTGAGCCTGCTCGCGCAGTTACTGTGCATGGTCAGGGAGGACGAGGAACAGGTTGCTGGTTGCGCCCCTCTGGCTCAACCGGACCTGGATGTCAGAGCTCTCCCTCGCGATAGCCCTCCCCTGGCAGTCCCTTCGAGAGAGCACCTACTCTCTCAGGGACAGGGCACCACCTGGCACCCTCGCCGATCTTTGAAGAGATTTTTAGACGCGAGGAAGACTTAGGTAACCTCCGATTGCGGTGGCTAATACCGTCACTCGGGCTAGAGCCCCCTCCCCGAGCGCGCCTATGCCCTGACGTGAAGTCTATTCACTGAATGGTGTGTCTCTCGCTGAGAAGACCCCCGTAATTTGCCAGATCAGCGTTGTGCTTTCTTTACGCCGAGAGAAGTTGGAGAGCAGGCTGTCGCCCTCCACACTCAAGGTTACGTGGCTGCCATCTCCGCTCTCATAACGCGGTGGCTGGCAGCACCGTGGGAACGCATAACCTCATCATCCGGTTCCTCAGGGGCGTTAAGCGAATTAATTCTCCCCGCCCCCTCTCATGCCCTCTTAGGATCTCGCCCTCGCTACACAAGCCGCGTCAGATCCCTTCGATCCTCGACTCAGTATTTTCTGTCCCTGAAGACAGCTCTGCTGGTCGCGTTGATATCGATTAGAGGGTCGGGGACCCGGAGGCATTTTTCGGTCAGTGACTCGTGCCTGTAATTGGGCTGGCTTCTCTCACGTATGAGACCCCGCCCGCGATATGTGCCCAAGGTTCCTACCACTCCGTTTTAATACGAGGTAGTGAGCCTGCAAGCGCTGCCCTCGGAGGAGGCAGACCCAGCCCTTATTTATTGTCCAGTTCGCGTTTTGCGTATTATCCGGACCGCACTCAGAGTTTAGATCATCTGAGCAGCTCTTCGTCTGTTATAGCGGTCGGCAGCAGGGAAGTGCCGTACCGAAATAAGTTCCCACTAGATTGTGGATGCCTTTCTTTCACTATCAGAGCCGAGATGAGCCGCGTCCCCCGAGAGCGCGTGCGCACTCCACTCGGAGCTTCGCATCCTCTCGAGCGCGCGCACGCGGCGCCCCTCTAACAGACATCTGTAGAGCTGCGGGCTGGGTGACACCCAACACATTGCAAGGTTTTACAATCTGCGAGTGGAGCCGGTTTCCTCAAGGGTATTAGGTAACCCTTGGTGATTGAGGAAACAATTCGGTAGGGTGTTGAAACACGCTTGCTGCGCCATTTTCCCTAACACGGAGATACGTGCGCCTTTTTATCTGTCAGTAAAGTTCCCCGTCAGGTGAGCCCTGCAGATTCCTCCGTGGCCCCCAGCACTGACTCAGCGGAGGAGTCACTTGCTGGCCCACTACGTTGTAGGTCTGCCCGCTGGTCAGCCCGCGTTTTGGGTAAAGGTGCCTGCTATGCGTGGTCCCCACTAGGCGATCCCATATGCTTATTCAGCCACGGTTAAGTCCCCCCCCCCTGGGCGGACCCGTGTCTTCCCTCCCCGCTAACCACTCTTTTGCTATGCGTACTCCCCCTTTTTAGGGCTAGTCCATATGTAAATTCTGCCATCTATCCCCCCTTGGGTAACGGATGGCCTCCGCAGCGTCCTCCCTATCGGGATTGCACGCTTCCCAACGTACTGTCGTATTTTCCTAGAATTATCTAGATGCTCACGACTTCCCAAAAAATATATATAAATCCATAAAACTTCTGTTGAAGTAGGGTAAATTAGGGCCAGGGACACGTTGGAGGACCGCGCCCCCCATGATGTGGGTGCGTCACGCTTGCTTGACTATCTCCTCATCGGGGGTGTTGGTAAGGTGCAGTCATTATGGCGCTTTCAATGGGCTCCCAATGCGTGGATTTTACAATCAAATCCACTTATAGTGCTGAAGTTCCCCCCGAAGGGGAACGTTCGAGGTTACTAAAGTAACCCTTCGTTCCCCGAGGAGGGGAACGGAAGCACTATACTCCGTCGCCATAATGACTGTCCCTTAGCTGTTGAAAGTCTCTTCAGCTTAAAAAGGATAGCGTCTGCTGCGCCAGGTGAGCTTATATACTCAGTTGATTGCTTATGCCGCTCACCTGCGCAGGCTTGCGCTGCCAATTCATTCTTAATTGGCCCGTTCAATACTCTTTCAGACGAGTAGCTTCTGAACCGAACCTCCCAATGCGTGGATTTTACAATCAAATCCACTTATAGTGCTTCCGTTCCCCTCCTCGGGGAACGAAGGGTTACTTTAGTAACCTCGAACGTTCTTTATTATTATTTCTTCTTTATGACTTTATACATTTAACACTTTATACATGTGTCAAAAGCAGAAAGTAGCAGAGTCTTCTTTGTTTATGGGGGTTTCATGAGCTACTGTCAGAGAAACTTCTTTTTTATTCAGGCTGTGTCCTTTATCTGTGGTGTTTGACCATCTGGGAGTGACAAAAGCAACGGTCTCTGTTCATCTACAGCAGGCCATCATAGCTTGCATAAATAATGTGAAGCTCTAGGAATTTTCTGCCAACAGAAATCTATCAGATGAAATTCCTCATCACATTATGGCTATACATTTACATATACAAAGAAAATACAAATTTGCACCTCCAGGGTCAATATGGATATCTATTTTTTCTGTGTCTGTCTCTTTCTAGACTAAATGACTGTGGCATTACAGATGTTACACCCTTAACTCAGTCTTTGGCTGAGAACAAAGCACTGGAGTTCTTAAAAGAGCTTGAGCTGAGTAAAAATCTAATGGGAGACTCCGAAAAGCAAAAACTCAGTGACCTGCTGCGAGACTCAAACTGTAAACTGAGGTGAGTAAATATCCGGTCAATCTATCTCATTGAGTAGAACTGAAGTGGGGTTCATTACAAGACAATTAGTTAAAACAAAACAATTGCAAAATGCACTTCAATTCTTTTGCATTTTGTGACTTTTCATCAAATTAAAGATGATCAGTTTTATGAATACAAATTTTTCCCAATATAGTATGTACAGTACAATTTTGTCTTGTCTTGGTATTGTGAGCTCAGTGTTGTGTATCATCACACCCCTGCTATTTTGCTCATTAAAATAACAGTGATTATTTTCAGCTTTATTCACTACACACTTGTCTGTTGAATTTTTCATTACAGGCTAGAGGAAGAAGAAGCTTTGGTTAGATGGTTTAAGACATTCTTTACAACAAAGTCAAAAGCTCAAAAACCTGTGGATCTCACAGGAGATGAAAGTTCATCAACAGATGAGGACGCCTCTGAAGGTGTTCAATATAGCACAGTTGTAAATCTGTGTGTGTGTGTGTGTGTGCGTGCGTGCGTGCGTGCGTGCGTGTGCGTGCGTGCGTGTGTGTGCGTGTGTGTGCGTGTTTGCGTGTGTGCGCGTGTGTGCATGTGGCTATTAAGAAGAGATTTCTAATGCATACAAATGCAATATGTATTGTATATTGTATATTTATTGTTGGTTTGTATTCATACAAGGGTATTTTTATTATTTTTAACAGGTGAGACTGATCAGGAGGCTGATGAGTTCTCAAATGAGGTGGATTAGCTGGAAGTGCAGTATAACAACTACATCATGATGTTGCGAGTCAATTTTAGCTTTTCTGTCAAATGATATAAACAATGTCCAATGTGAACAATTAATTTCTTATGGTCTACATCAACACCGGTTCAAATATGTTCTAGTAATATGCATTGTTTATATTTATTTAGATTGCAGTTATATTTAACATATAGGTTTTACATATATTTTAGTTTTTTACCTTTTATATGTAACATGTTCATTTAAGTTTGTAGTAAGTTCTGTGTCTGTCTACAATAAATGATCGAACATTTCTCTACAAAAAAAAAAAGCTTTGGCTGATGGAAGATGGTGTCCGTTTTCCCACATCAGCCATAAGTAACTTTTAATACAACCAGAACCAGCAAACAGCATTTATGTACTGTCCCATAATCCCCTGCACTCTTAAGTTGCTTGTCTGTACAGTGATCAGACAGTCTAAATTATTTTTGTTGAATGTTTTTTTATTAATAATGTATACAGTTATATCGCATGGCAATGTATTGTAAATATATAAATAAAAATGGGATCAATGTATTTGCTTGATCTGTTCATTATTTCAGCAGCTAATTATAAGTATAACCTATGATAGAGCTGTAGACGCAGTGATTCTCCTGTTTATACAGTGGAGATCAGAATAAGAGAGCAATGTACAATTTCAAATTTTCCTAAATCTTTTCAAGGTCACTGGATAGTAGGGCTGCACGATATTTTTCTGCGTTGTATGTTGCAAAATGAATACAATTTCACCAGATGAATTTAATACCTTGTATATATGTAATACAATGTACATACAAGTTATTAATATATATATATATATATATATATATATATATATATATATATATATATATATATATATATATAGGCTAATCTTTAATAATTTAAAATATTTTTACTAAATTATACAAAGTTTCAAATTAATTATATTCCCAACTCAACATTGCATGTGCTGTGATGTGACTATTGCAGATGCGCACATTGCGATATACTGATGTTAAAACTATACATTGTGTGCAGCCCTAATGCTCAGTCTAGTACAGAGATGTCCAAACTTAGTAACCTTTGACTTGCCACACCATACCATATGAGAAGAGAGTAAGAATGAATGTGGAGATTTATGGTGAATGCCTTTAACAGAGACCGTAATTTCTAATTTAACAAAGTTTTTTTTTTTGGTTCATTGATGAGCTATATATCTATCTATCTATCTATCTATCTATCTATCTATCTATCTATCTATCTATCTATCTATCTATCTATCTATCTATCTATC
>NC_141042.1:10200000-10330000 GCF_052040795.2 Danio rerio
TGCACAAAAAAAATTACTTTTGCTGCTTGTTCAAAATACTTATTTAAAATTTGTTGAAACGACTGAATGGGAACTTAATTTTTTATGTTCAATCCACCAAATTTGTTAAAAAAAAGAAAAAAAGAAAAGAAAAAAATTAACTCAAACTATTTATGTTGGGACAAAAGAAAAGAATTGAATTCAGCATTTTTAGTGTACTTTTATTGTTTTAAGATGCTCACAATCGCTGTTTTTCGAACTCTAAGGTTCCTTTTACTGACTGTTTGAGAGACTCAATCACTGGGAAAAGGGAATACTGATCAATTACGTCTCTGCTGATAGATAACTGAATACATTTACATACTTAACATTTCTTATTTAATAGCTGACAGATGAAAACATGCTTGTGCTACCAAGCAATCTACAACCAATAGTTGAAAACGACTGACAGGCCATATACAGAGGCATGTGGTTTGACGCAGGGCAGGCTGTGGTTTGTGAGTGAGAAATGCATAAAAGCTACTGAGAAAATACAGAAAAAGTTGAGGAGGACTTATTTGGAAAAGCATGACAACCAAGAGAGTTAAAGTGGATTATAGTAATGTATTAAGAAAGTTAAAAAGGTCAGGAAATGTCCCCCTGTTTTTCAGTTAAACAGCATCTATTGTCAGGTTGTTGTTGTTGTGGTTTTAGACACAGTTATTCATACACTTTGCCACACTGGCAGCTCAGTTAAGAGTTCTCAGAAAGATCTACTATTTTTAGTTCAGATTCATTTCATCAGGTGTGAACTTTACATCCCACTTTAAGTCTTTACCGGTTCAAGACTTTATAACCCATACAATTTCACATTTTAGTTTGAAGGTTTGAGTAAGCGGTGTACATGATTGGATTACCTTTGTTTTGTTTTTTTAAGCTTGACAGACAATTGCGGATGCATTTTAAAGAGATGGTTTCAAACGTTGCTGTTTTTTGCCTGTGTATGTTCATCACAAAATGTAAGTGGATTTCATTTTATTTTGTTTCAATGTAATCGAGTTATTATGCAAAGGATTCGAAATGACTGACATTTAAAAACAAAATTAATACATTTAAATCAAGTTGAATGCAATTGTGGAAATATACTTCTGTAAATACAGGGAAAGTTCAATTTAAAACCTTTTTTTTTTAAAGATATAGCGCACTGAATTACAAAAATGATAGTTTCATTGGCAGACAGTATTTTGATGGATTATTTTCAAATATAGTGGTTTGATTAAATTTTTTTTTTTGCTTTAAAAAGAGATCTCAAACCTTCCAATAGCATGATTTGTTTGTAAAGTATACATTATATAAATAAATTAACTAAATTCTACATAGGCACACTAATGTCAGTTTATCTTTAAACTCTGAATGAAATCTGAGATTGTGAATATGTGATTTGTTTTTGTTTCTTGCAGGTTTTTCTCAAACAAAAGAAACAGAGATGATATCAGGTGACCAAAGGAGATTCAGTCACGCTAAACACTGGTGTTACTGAAATACGGAGTGATTATTATTTAATTTGGTGGTTTAGGCTTAAAAACACAGACACTCGTATAGCAAAAATCTATAAACAGAGAAACTATATTTATGATGATGAGAATGAGAGATTCAGACACAGACTACAGTTAGATGCAAAGACTGGATCTCTGACCATCACAAACATCAACAAACTACACTCTGGACTTTATCAAGTACAGATCATTGATAGTGATATCAGACACAAGGCTTTCAGTGTTGATGTCCAGATAATGCCATTTTAGGCTATTATTTTATATTAGATCTTATATTATTATATTATAATAATAATACTAATGATGATTATAATAATATTTTAAGGTGTGAAGTCAGCATCAGTGACTGAGGGAGACTCTGTCACTTTAAACACTGATGTTACTGAAGTACAGAGCTTTGATCAGATTCTCTGGATGTTTGGACCTCAAGATACTTGTATTGCTGAGATCTACAGGCAGAACATTGACATGTTTGACAGTAATGAGATATTTGGAGACAGACTCAAGATAGACAGTCAAACTGGATCTCTGACCATCACAAACATCACAACTGAACTCTCCGGACTTTATAAACTCACCATCATCAGCAAGAGACTAACTTCCCACCAGAAGTTCACTGTTACTCTCTATGGTAAGTAAAATCATTTATATAAGTACACTGTAAAAGTAAATAATAGTATTAGTAATGTTTACCATGTGGCTAATAATGTTTATTTCATTCATTTATATAGGGGCTTTTGCCCGTTCCTGTGATCAGCAGTTACTCTACCACATGTAATACACTGTCATCATTATCTCTATCAGTGTGTAGTTGTTCAGTGGTGTGTTCAGTGTCGAATGTGAGTGCTGTGAGTCTCTCCTGGTACAAAGGAAACAGTGTATTGTTCAGCATCAGTGTGTCTGATCTCAGCATCAGTCTCTCTCTACCTCTGGAGGTGGAATATCAGGATAAAAACACCTACAACTGTGTGATCAACGACACCATCACAAACCACACCACACAACTGGACATCAGTCAGACCTGCTCACCATGTTCAGGTATGATAATTGTGGATTTTCGTGGTCTTTATTAACCTAAAAGAGTTCAAGTGATTTAATATTTACCCTTTTCTTTCTCCCTCAGACTGTTGTGGTTTTACTGAGGCTGTGATCCGATTGGTCTTTTCCGTTGTACTGGGCGTGGTCACTGTTGCAGTGGTGTTTTATGACATCAAATCTGAACGAGCGTCTAAAATAACACCAGGTGGCGCTGTTTTCCAACCTAACACTTAGTTTATTATACTGTGTATATATGGGGCACATGGTGGCTTAGTGGTTAGCACTGTTGCTTTACAGCAAGAAGGTCACTGGTTCGAGCCCCGGCTGGGTCAGTTGGTATTTCTGTGTGGAGTTTGCATGTTCTCCCCATGTTCACATGGGTTTCCTCCGGGTGATCTGGTTTTCCCCACAGTCCAAAGACGTGCTATAGGTGAATTGAATACTGTAGGGTATAAATGTGAGTGTGAATGAGTGAGTATGAATGCTTTCCAGTACTGGGTTGCAGCTGGAAGGGCATCAGTTGTGTAAAACATATGCTTGATAAGTTGGCGGTTCATTCCGTTGTGGTGACTGTAAGAATTGAAATATTACAAATATTTTTGATGTCTTTGACAATTCAAAACATGAGCTGAAGACAGGGCCAATGGACTCCACAACCCACCAGGGGGGAATGCGTGAAAAACCAGTTCCTGCTGCATTTGCATCTGACTATGCTGAAACTCAGCTTCATCCCCCCAACCCACACATATGGTCATTTCAATGTTTGAATGTTCTAGAATTAACCAAACTGACTTTAACTATCATGTTTGATATCATTTGAAATGTCTCAGTGCGATTGGTACAATGGTCTCATCCTCTCAGAAATAGACATAATCAAAACAATAAATATAAAACTTCAGGCATCTTTTGAACCACTGTGAAGGGTGTGACTTTTATATACACACACCCCCTTCCTTGAGGGAATTCTTGGATTATTTAAGGTAAGGCCTAAGAAAGACTCAGGGCGATTCTGCCTAACCAGATCAGCCCGTAACATGGCTTGTTCCATGTTATGTATATTTCAAAGTCAGGAATGCATCTTTTTAATCTTGGATTTATCTTTGATAATTTGATGTTTTGTATTGATCGTTTATGAATTGACTGATTGAATTGGCATAATACATTTACCTGACTAATAAATTGTTATGTTTTGAATGATTCAAACAGAGTTCGTGTTATTATCTTTAGTAGATTGTGGTAATTTCATAGCACCACAAGCCCCTGTTCAGCGGACTAGAACACGGTAGACGGAGCATTGCGGCACGTTACACGATGTCTCTAGAGCTCCGACTAACAAATTGGCATTTATTCATGTATACTTAGGCTGTAAAAGGATATCTAAGGGGATAGTCCTTCACCCGATAAACTTATAATACTATTTAGATAGTATAGTGATTATTCAAAGTTACTACTAGTTTAAGTACGACTGGTCTGCTTAATTCTATAGTAATGATCGTTATATGACTAAATAGCTCTGTCTGATTTAGGAGGTAGCAGACCTATGGGGACCGCATAAAAAATATCCTAATCTGAGTAAGTAGGGTTCTGCCTTTTTAGGATAGCGGTCAATCGCCACTGTTTAGTGACCAAGACTGACATGCTTGTGCTTAAGAAATTGTATACTCGGCCGGTACAAGATTCAGGATGTTATAGAGATCCCAATGAACGAGAAAAACATAAAATGATGAACCGAAGAGAATATTCAATCATAATCTAAATTAATGTGAACGGAAACAAAATAACCTTCTCAATATTTTATAATTGGAGTCAGATAAAACGAGGATAAATATATTAATATTCTAAACCATCTCATACTAAAATTGGAGTCAGATATAAGTCAAGTTTAATATAAATCAACATTGTGCACTGGAAAGACCGAACATGCAGTGAACCTTCATCCACCAGTGGATACCGTCATTGGACCAACTGGCTGGACCCTACATGACCCCTGATGAATAAAGGGACTAAGCCGAAGGAAAATGAATGATTGAATATTATAGTATTTACTACTGTTGTTAATGAATGCTAGAAGCATGATCCATGAAGTAATAAACCATAATGATAAAACTGAAGTATTTGTTTTTACTAGAGTAATTGATGATGTATAACCCAACGGTTGTAGAAAACAACCTTGATTTATTTGTTCATATTACTAAACAGTCTACTATACTATATAGTGTACTATACTACAGTGTGGTTCAAAAACACTATTATTCACTATTTATTACTAGTATTTTTTACATGGAGATCATTTACTCTCAGGCACTTTAAGAGTACATGTCTCAACTGAACTATAAAAATGTGCATATTTCCATTGATAACTGGATTATTTCGCTCCAGATAAATACTGTTTTTATCAACTTTTGAAAAGTTCTTTATATTTGCATAAATGACTTCATAACAGCCCAAAGGTAATGTCCCATGTTTTCTTTAAGCTGAAATTTTTTGACATCCCAGGGAGCAAATTATTCCCATGCCTTTATGCCCAGATTTGGCATAAAGCTGGCACATCAGGCATTCATCCGGCATGGCATACAGCACACTGAACAAAATGGTTCATTGCAAATGGCAAACAATTGATATGGCCTGAATTTAAACAAACAATTAAGTTGAACATTACTACATTTAATTTGTTTAAATTCAGTCCATATAACAATCTCTTACCTTTAAAAAAAGTATATCAAATGAATCATTATATACAGTGCATGCGGGCCAAACATGGCATTCTCTTTTAGGTGGCACACATGATATGGGCCAGATGTCAAATGTAGTATTCGGTCTAGATGTTAAAAATTGATATGTTGGCCACGTAAGTTTGGCCTAGCTTGGCCCACATTTAAAACAAGTTTTAATTATTTTTTGAGTAAAGCAATATTTTAATCCAGGAAACGATCCAGATTGAATCATTTAAATTAATAATCTGTTTCTGTATGTTGCAAAATATCTACTTTACATAAATTTTATTAATCAAATCATTATTTCACAAATTATATTAATAATAACCATTAACCAAATATCCAAATCTGTTTTTTTTTTTATAAAATATTTTTTATAAAATCAGATTTTTAAAATCATTTCATGCACAAGCACACTTAGAGTTGTTATGCTTTAAAAGGTCGATTCGATGAAAAGCACGCTCATAGCATTCCTGAAGCACTATGCTTTATGTGTTTATCAAATTCATTGCAGTCATACACCAAGTATTCCAGATTAACATAAAGGCTAGGCAGGGCTGAAGTCTGAGGGCTCACAAGAGGAGGGGGCCCTTGATTTGCCTATGAATTAATGTGTCATGACATGGGAAATGGCTCTTTGCGTTATGATTTAGCATGTCAATAATGTGAAGTATTACTTTCGGCTTGCCGTTCAAAAACAGTGATTCTGCTAAACTATGGCACTGAGTGGCTCAGAGTTTTAAATAGCCCTATTTAGTCCCTGGTAGTGGTAAGGATAAACAGATGTCTCATTTTCCCTTACTTCTCAGGACAGTTGCTTTTTTCAGCTCTACCGCAAGAATAATCTAGCCAATGGCAGTTATGGGTCATTAAATTGGCTGAGACTTGGCCTAGATATGGTCAGTGTTTGGAATGAGCCTAGCAAAACGTTTGTGTGGGCCAGACCTGGGGCACAAAAAAAATTGTATGGGGTATAGGTTGGAAAACGGGTATAAACAAAAATTCTCCTTATTGACATTATCATGTGAACTAACATGATACCTGAATATTTTACACTGCCAGTCCATTCCCATCCCTCATGGGCTTTAAATTAATATCTTATGCAGACATCAGAGTCTCATTAGAACATAAAAACTAATTTCAGGTGAAAACCTCACTAACCATCTTGATTACACAGAACTCTTTGTTCTTTTGTACTTTGTTCTTTTAGTCATGTAATTTAGTATGGGAAATTTCCTGTCTCACACACCAACACCTTATTAAATCACAGACCGGATGCGACTGGGTGTCTCAAAGCCGACAGGTGAAGCGATATCAAAATCCAACAAAAGTTATTTCATCAGGGAGCAATCTTTCAAAACACCACAGCTGTGTGGCCTTCAAAGATCTAAAAAGTGATAGCTTATTATATAGATAGCGGGATTATTCTGCCATACGACGCATTGTAATTTCTTTCTTTCCTTCATGAAAGGGCCATTTTTGTATAACTAAAGTCTTTTTTAATTCTCGTTTGGTACCAGTCACCTTTAAATATATCCAATCATAATAATTTCTAAACATTATTTCTTGATTCTATCCTACAAACTTTGTCCACAAAATAAAACAAAATTATCATGAAATAAATTTTAAGGGGAAAAAACATGGTAACACTTTATTTTGATGGTCCTTTTGAGTATTAGTAGACTGTCTGCTTAATATCTGTTGATACTGACATTCAACAAACATTAAACTGACTATAAGAAAATTAGCAAGTACATGTCAACTTACACCAACCCTAACCCCAAACTAACAGTCTACATATAATCCAATAAGAATTGGTTGTCATGTAGATGCAATGTAACTTACATTCAACAAACAGACCATCAAAATAAAGTGCATGGGTCATTGTAATGTCAAAATACATTGTATGGGTCAAAATGTATACATTCGTATATTAGAATATTAAGTAAAGATCATCTTACTTGAAATTATTTTGTGAATTTCCAAATGTAAATATATTAAAACTTAACTTTGCACTCAAGTGCGTTGCACAGTTCTGAGCATGCAATGCTTTTAATGTGCACACATAGCCCAGCCCCCTTACCCTATGCACAGTGACAACATCACTAGCTCTATTAAGTGCTTTGTGTCTGACATGCCATTTTAGGGCCTGTGTGTCAGTCCAATATGCAAGTCTGCAGTCAGATCCTATTGCTTAATCTGGATTGATTTGTTTTTATTTTTGATCCTTCAGATTACAGATTTTCAAAAAGTTGAAATAGAATTTCAGCACAATATTATCTTAAACTATCCTAATCTAACGAAGTATAATAAAATATTTTCATTTATGTGCAGTTTAAGTTTATGTATTCGAGACACTATCTTGCCAAAAGTAAATGTTTTGAGATTCTGCATGATAGGGCCAATGTGCAAAGCCTTAGTATGGTTGGGTTTGTGAATTCAGCTTCTTTCCGTTAAGCTTAACTGCTTGCATATGTTTATATAATAAATACATCAGTTTTAATGTTAGCAGCACAATCTGTTTTGCAGATGGTAACCTTGTTTAGGTAGAAATAACCTAAATGATTTGATGTCAAACACCATAGGCCAAATAATAACCCAGCATTGGGTCAAATATTGGTTAATTTTTTTCTTTTACATTAAATAAGATTTTAACCCAACTGTTGGGTCTGTCCATTTTTTGACCAAGAGTTGAGATGAAACAACCCATTTTTACCATTTTAAAAAGTAAAGAGAGAAGTAAAAACTCTACTAAAAAAGGTAGATAATGTTTTATCTACCATCCTAAACCCTTATCCACTTAAACCCTTAAATTTCTATATATTTAGGCGTTTTGAACGAAAAGAAAAATGCTGCATAGGCTATTTTGATAAATTGGGATGTACAACAGAAGAGGTTTTAATCGCCGCTTTCAAAGATGTCATGAATTTGAGGTTAAGATAGTCCTTTTTTGCATTTTGGGACATACATTGAATTAAAACGGTCTTGAAATGAAAGGGCGGTGGATGATTTCATCCTTTGGAAACCGATTGTAATTTTGGAAGATTGATGTCGGTAACAAAATGGAGAAAAATTAAAAAATTCAATTCGATACATATTTATGTCTAAAGCGCTTTTGCAATGTAGTTTGTGTCTAAGCAGCTTAACATAGAAGTTCTAGTAAATTGAATCCGTGTCGGCCCAGTTTTGAGAGTTAAAGTTCAGTTTAGTTCAGTTCAGTGCGGTTTAATTTGCACTGCTGAAAGTCCAAACACTGAAGAGCAAATTCACCAATGCACAGCTCCACAAGTCCCGAACAATGAAAGCCAGTGGCGACAGCAGCGAAGAACAAACTTTACCAACAGTTGAAAGTGAAGGAAAAAAGCTAGAGAGAAACCAAGCTCAGTTGGGCATGATCATTTCGCCTCTGGCCAAACTTCTTGCTCAGACAAAAAGTGGACAAAAGCAGAGCAGAAATGAGACACCCACTGATAGCTCAGCCCTAAGGTGTTCCATGTGACCAGAATTGAATAAAGAGAGAGGACTATGCTGCCTCCATAACATGGAAGAAAGCTTTATGGAGTACTTGCAACAGTTCATTGCCTGTATTAGGTGTTATCCCTAGACCATTTCGGAGTAAAAAAAATAAAATAAAAGTTGGATATTGGTAGCCGAGGCACTTCTCATTGTGTTCTCATTCAAAATGGGAAGCTAGTCATTTTAGTGTATAAATGTAAGTCAAACTGGCCGTGTACAGGTTGTTAATAGCCGTTGAATAGAAACTGATCCTGGGGCTCCAAAAGCTCCTCTTAAGTTTTCATTTATAAAACATGCACATGCACATATACAATGCCATGCAAAAGTTTGAACACCCCTAATAATTTTCATAATTGCAAGCCATAGCCTGCTGGTCCTTCAAATCAGCAACTTC
Organism: Danio rerio; assembly: GCF_052040795.2. Taxonomy (NCBI): domain Eukaryota; kingdom Metazoa; phylum Chordata; class Actinopteri; order Cypriniformes; family Danionidae; genus Danio; species Danio rerio. Next base: position 10,209,177 of record NC_141042.1, read on the forward strand.
ATTTGGATATATTTATACCCTAGGGAAAAAGCAACATTTCAGTTCTGACATAACACTTATTTAATCAACAGATGCAATGCAATTTAATTTATAACAAAACATGTGAAAAAACTGGGCACTCCAATGGAAGGATGTTGTACAGCAACCTTTTGCTGAAATAAAAGCCTGTCGATGCTTTTTATAACCAAGGATAAGTCTCTGAATACTACTGAAGGCATTTTGGACCATTCTTCCTTGCACAATTTTCAATGATGTTTAAGTCTGAGGACTGGAAGGGCCATTCTAGAACATTGTATCGTGTCTGAGCATGAATTACTTGGTAGATCTGTGCTTTAGGTCATTGTCCTGCTAAAACATCCAACTTTGGCTCTGATTGCTAAACATTATTCTTCAGAATCTGCTGTCATTGGGTGGAATCCAATGCGACCTTTAACTTTGTCAAGGTTTCCAGTACCTGTGCTTGCCGCTAATCCCCACAGCATGATTGACCCTTCACCATATTTTACAGTAGGGAACAGGTTCTTCTCCTGGAATGCTGTTTTTTTCCGCCATGCAAAGCACCTGGTTGTGGCATCTGTCCATAGTATATTTTTTCAAAATGATTCAGGCTAGTCCAGATGTGCCTTTGCATACCTCAAATGACTCTTCTTAGCAGAATGCGGAAAAGGCTTCCTCTGCATCACCTTCTATGGAGCTGTTCTTTGTGAAGAGATAATGACATTATCAGCAGCAAGATGTTCCTGGAGCACTTTGGAGGTGGTCTGTGGTTTGCCTTTCAGATTTTTTTCTTGGCCTACCACAACTTTCCTTCACAAGAACTGTTCCTGTGGCCTTCCATTTTCTTGCTATATTTCTGACTGTGGAGATAGAGATTTTAAACCTTTGTGATCGCTTTTTGTATCCTTCTCCTAATTTATGTTGGTGAATAATCCTAGTTTTTAGGTCATTAGCAAGTTCTTTTGACGTTCTCATGTTTCTACTTCATGGTTCACAATAAGGAGAAGCACAACTAGCAATCAGCTATCTTTAATATCCTTTTTCATGATTGGTTGCACTTCTGTTGGGATTGTTAAGGTTCACTGAGTCACTCAAATCAATTTTGTGTTGTAACCAATCAGCATTAAGTGACAAAAAGGTGCCCAAACTTTTGCACAGCCTATTTTATAGTTTCAATTTAATTTCACACATCTTAATACTGCTATACTGCAGATTTTTGTCTGGAAAAAAACATGACATTATCTAGCTTTCTATACCGAATGGCATTTCACTGAGATCTTCTTTTATAAAGGAAGAGCACATAATTATGCAGCCACACACAGAGGCATGGCCACACTTTTGCATAAAACTGTATGGAGGAAACTGCCATCTGTGTGAAACACACAGACTGTGTTGACGTCTGAAATTGACAAATTTCTAGTCTCACCTGGACCAAAAAGCTGCCTGAGAACACTTCAAATGAATGTTAACCTGACTAGAGCAACGTATGGATCACACCAAACCAGTTAGCCGGACCAAAGCTAAAACGACGGATTGATGAAGCCCAACAGCTGACCGTCATCTTGTTGTGTCCTGGACATTAGAACAGTGTTGTTGCTGCTCATTCAATGTCCTTCTATAGAAACACCAATCCAGACTAGGCATGGGCCGGTATAAGATTCTGACAGTATGATAGCCTTGAATAAAAATACCATGATTTCACGGTATTGTGATTACTGCACTAAAATATGTTCTTTTCAAATGTCTAGGTAAAACTTTTTTCCCCTTTGAACACAATATATTTTATTTTAAAAAACATTTATAATATTTGGTTACAGTATGTCAGGCTAAATAATTCAAATAAATCATAGACTTCTGCTGTCTTGATTAGTTCCGATTAGTACCGATTTTTAAAATAATTTTAAAAAGCATATCTGGATATCTTTTTCTGCTGGAGATACTGTTGTCCTAGTAAACAAAACAAAAAAAATAAAAATTAATAAAATAAAAATCTTATATATACCATAGGAACAATATAGCAGAAAATTTGAGTGGTTTTAAAACTTTGACTTTCCCAAATTGCAGTATACCTATGATTATCATCCCATGCCTAATCCAGACTAATTAACAGTTAGCCCTTTTAAATCTTCCACTGCCAACACAGACTACACAACAGTGAACAAAATGACACAAAACACTTTTATTTTCATCAAATCAAAACATACTGTAAGTAAATTGAATGATGATCTGAATTATTTATACTGTCATAAAATGACTTAACATGAGCAATAAATATAGGCTAAATTAGGAAAACATGTGGGACTGTTCCTAAAACATTTTGTGGTTGAGCCTTTTTAACCCAACCCCTCTCTCAACTACTGAAATCTAGTTTCTCCGCCCCCAGTTAAACACACAAATTTCTTGTCTGCATGTGGTTTGCAATGCAATAATGTTGAGCTTTTTTTGTTTTCAAATTTAAACTTTCTGAGATGTTAAAAAGGGGGATTTACACATGTGTCTGTTTTTACCTGTTGCTTTTAGAGGGTAAGTTCTGTTTGTCTTTAATTCTTGTGGTCATGCATTTACAGACCTTGAACTGTATAACATCTTTTGCAGGTTTTAAGTTGACACATCAGCAACTTCAGACAAACACAGTGAAGTGCTTAATCTCATCACCAGCAAGTTTGCTTTTAAGTGATTATTTGTCACATGCAGAACAGACTAAATCGAATAGACTAAATTAAATAGGCTAAATCTCAAAGCAAAGCAATTTGCAGCAAGAGGAAGTATAGCTTTATTAAACTGATACATTTGCAAGTATGCAAGCATTTAGAAATGTATTTATTTTTCTGCTGTTATTTTAAAGTACAACACCAGTAATAAGCATTTTCACTAAATGCTTTGCTTGTGAATTACCCACAGCTCAAATGTTTTTTCATTAGAGAGTGTTTAAACTTTTGTGCATGTCATACACCGAATGTCTTAAGCTTTCCTTTCAACTTTTTACAAACCGCTGTGATTTGTTATCGCTTACTGTTTTTATTTTTCAGTTGTTCGTGGAGATGAACCAGAGACAATTTCAGTGATGGAGGGAGAATCTGTAACACTAAACACTGGAGTTACTAAAATAAAGAGCAATGATCTGATACTGTGGACATTTGGGCTTAATAATGCAGAGACTCGTATAGCTGAAATCTATACGAGAACTTATATATATGATGATGAGAACAATGAGAGATTCAGACACAGACTACAGTTAGATGAGAAGACTGGATCTCTGACCATCACAAACATCAACAAAATACACTCTGGACTTTATAAATTATTGATCATCAGTGGAGGAATCAAACACAGACATTTCAACATTGCTGTATATGGTAAGTGAATCAAAAAATAATTGTTTATGTGGGCAATTGAGATAGAAATTATGCATAACGAGACATTTCTAATGTTTAGAGATTGGTAGAGCGGACAAAAATTATGAACATTGTAAAAAGCAATTGGTTAATTTATTTAAATTTTCTTTAAATTAATTAACTTAAAAGTTACAAAGGATTTACTCGCGTTACAAAAACTCAACTAACTGCTTTAAAAGCAATGGGTTTGCTTAACCTTTTTAAGTTAACTAATCACTTTTTACAGTGTAGGCTACAGACCTACTTTATTCACATTTAACTTTTTTTTATAGTTTTTCTTAATTATTTGTACTGCAACTCTATTACTGTCATAATCACCAAGTAGAGTGCCCATCAGACACACTAGAGGGCACTCTGCACATCACATTTGCCACTGAACTGGACTACAAATCCCATCATGCCCTGCAGTCACAGCAGTTTCAGTTCATCTTCTGATTACTCACACACACGTGCAGTTCATCACGACTGATTACATGGACTATAAACACAACATTCGCACACATCCTAGTTGAGTCTTGTCAGTGGCGTCTGCAGCCGTACGGCTGTACGCACTGTGCGTAACTACCATGAGAGGGCGGAAATTAATGCCACTTTTTAAATTATTTTTTACAACATTTAAATTTATTATTAAACAGTATACACTACGATATATTGACAAAGCAAGAAAGAATTAGAATAAATAAAGGTGTGTGTTTATGTGTTTTAAAGTGTGTATGTACTTGTTACTGTTGTTTCAAACAAGGTTCAAAATGAGTAAACACTCTGTAAAACAGATAAACCTAATTGAGACATTTGCCAAAAGGTCTAAAAATAATGATACAAGTAATAATCTCCTGCACAGGGTGGAGACAGCGTCATCATCAGCACCTGAGCCGGGGGAACTGTCTCTTCAGACAGATCAGATCCAGCTGCGTAGCCTCCTCGCATGGAATGGCTAAAATTCAGGGTGTTTTAAAAATTTTATCTGACAGACTGGCATAAATAATCAGACATCTCCATTCTCACAGCGAGTTTGTGTTTTCTCACCCTTCCAACTGAGTTTGTTCCATCGAGGTAATGTGGGAACATGTTCAGTGCTGTTGCAAATACTTTTTAAACGCCGTTCCTGCTCATTCAAATCACTTGATTAATTAATTAAATCGTAGTTGACCGGTGCAACATGGAAAACAATTTAATACAGGCTTCTCTGAAACGGAACATTTCACTTTCATTTTATTTAGGCTAGATTATTATTTTATTTGACAGTCCAGTTCGTGATTTGGTATTGTTAAAGAATAGCGGATTGGTTTTGAAGCACTTCACCTCTATGTCATTCGTTCTTCTATTGTCTAGAAGGTAACTGACCAAGAAAAATATTTGAACAAAGAGACAAACTATATACGAAATTCGTTTTAAAACTATATTTTTTCCAAGAAACATATACTTTTGTTTGTGCCCGTCTACTACTCAACTGTGCGGGTGGAAGACTTTCGGTCTATGCTTTGGTTGGTTAATGCTTCACTAATTGTATTGTATCACAATCTTCTGTCATATATTTGCAATTTTTTAATATGTCATAATTTTAAAGATTACGTCTTGAGCATCTGATTTTTCCTTTGTGCTGATGTGCTTTTATTACATTTAGAATTCAAAGAAAATAAATTAATTTAAAAAAAGGAAACAAATAGATGAATTTCATAACTAATATCCTTAATATTGCCTTTGACAGTAAGCATCAGTGTTTCTTGATAAAATTGCGAGAAGGGGACGGGGCGGTGCTGGATTTGTGCATACCTTCGAATAAAATCCTGCAGGCGCCCCTGAGTCTTGTTACTGTGCATTACGAAGCATTTTTACAGCCTTGCCATTTTTTAAACCTTGGAGATCTTGCTTGTTTATACGGTTTATGATTGTTTTGCTGCTTGCCTTGGACCCATTTGCCTGTTACACACACTGTAACAAAAACAAAAATTTTACAGAAAATATCTCTAAATTTTTATTACAGTATTTTTTTTTTTTTTTTTTGTCATTTCAAATTATATTCAAAACTCAGTAAAATGACAAACCATCTCTCTAACAGTTTGGCTTTCATTTTACATTTTATTTGATTTATTTTATGTATTATATAATGAATGACTAATTACAGCAGCTTGTCTGTTTTATACAATAAAATTGCCGTATTTTTTACACAGTGTTTTTTAAGTACATTTAAATTATGTAAAGTTAAAGTAATAAATTGTAATTACTTGTGTACCTCTCTATATTAAGGTTTATGACAATGCAAAAAAAATGTCTTGCAATTTTAAAGTAAACCCTTATTAGTTTTACTTTTAAATGTAATTTTATATTTAAACTTTTTTTTCTTTTTTGTATCTGTAAAAAAACTTTTAAAAAAATATTTAAAATAAATGAACATTTTAAAAAAAGATCAACTGACTGGCCAAACAAAACCATAAAATTATGGTAAAATCTCTGTTTAAATGTAGAGCACAAATAATAAATCTACAGATTTTTTTTTCTTAAAATGTTTAAAAAGAAACACTGTTATTTTAATACAGCAACTGGTGCGTGTTTAATCATAATGATCTAGGAAAAATCTGTAAAATAACAGTGTTAAACAAGTGTAAACATTTTAATGAAAGTATTTGTAGATTTATCATTTTGCACTATATTTCAGCAAAGAGATTTTACCGTAATATTATCTTTTTTGTTTGGCAGCCATAGCTGCCAGTCATTTGATCTTTTTTTTTTTTTTTTTTTTTTACAGTGCAGACTACTCTTTAGATTTTTTGTATACTACAGCAGTGGTCCTCAACCACCGGGACGCGGTACCAGTCCATGGATCAATAGGTAGCAGGCCGCACAAGAAATCATGAATTATTTACATTTTATTTATCTGAGTCTGAACGATCATTTATTTTGAAAAATCCTTTATTTTGAAAAATGACCGTATTCTCTCGCTTACGTCTTGGTCTCTTGAGTGCCCAAATTTAACCCACAAGCAGCAAAATGAGTAAGAAACAAACATCCTTGAAAAGTTTCTTTGGGGTAGAAACTTTGTCTTAGCTCCTTTGTTGCCTAGCAACCTAAAAACCACCGGCCAAATCCCCCCAAATATAAAATTGCCCAAGCGTTGACCGGTCTGTGGAGGATCAAAAGGTTGAGGACCACTGTGCTACAGTGTGCACCTGTATTGAATTTTGCCTGCCTGACTATTCTAATAAAAGCTGAATATGGATTCGACCCTTGTTGCCACATCCCATGATAACAATAACACACCCTGCTACAGTAGCCTTAAGGCTAATCATATATTTTAAAGCTAAAACCATATATTTTGCTATGGATTAAACAGAATGCATGAGCATAGTAGGGAATACCAATATGGCAGGGACTTCACTTTTTAATTACGTCATGAAAAATCCAGTTCTGTAATAAGCATAAATAAGTAAGTCCAACAAACCAAACTAATAATTTTTCACAAGTAACAATTGCAACCTCGTAAAAATGACATTAAAAATTATCATTAAAAATTGTGTTCATTAAATTTCATAGGAAGAGAGAAACTCTGCTCAATGTAGAATGGTAAAAGTACTGTTATATAAAACAATAAAAAAATACTTAGGTAAGGATACATTAAATGGATAATATCATGTCATTAATAATGGCGTTCAAAATCACAAACATCCACCATAGCTTGGAAACCATTCCTTAATCATAATTGAGCCAAACAAACAGTTTCATTTGCTTTGTTTATTTTGTTGTGAGCCATTGCTATTTATACGAATAACCACCTTACAGTATAGTCCATCTGATTCAACGTGGTTTACAGCGAATTTAGAATGAAGCTAATCTGTGCCAAGCCTGACAACACCCAATAGCTGTTCTGAATTCAGTTTATACCACAAATCGCTTTTATTGTCGCATCATCAGCAGCACTTGTGCTATGATGAGTGAAAAGCTTAGGTGCTGGCTCCAGACAGTACAAAATACAGACAGTGTAAATACAATGACAGCGCAAAATACAACTGCATACTCCTAAGAAGAAGAAGAAGAAGAAAAAAAAAAACAGGACAATGTAAAATTGACAGCGATATGTACAATGAATAGGTGCCCACATAGTTGTAGATATGCACTGAATTCAATAGAGAAACAACTTGTGGCATCTTTATCATTGACTAATGACATTTTTCTTTCTCTTTCAGCCCTCCTAACTGTTCCTGTGATCAGCGATTCTCCTCAAAACCCTTTAGTATCAGAAAGATTCTCCAGCCAGAACTGTTTGCTGGTGTGTTCAGTGGTGAATGTGAGCGCTGTGAGTCTCTCCTGGTACAAAGGAAACAGTGTATTGTCCAGCATCAGTGTGTCTGATCTCAGCACCAGTCTCTCTCTACCTCTGGAGATTGAGTGTCTGGATGACTCCTACAGCTGCGTTGTGGCTTACTCTTTCACAAACCAAACTACACACCTCAACATTACTCAGCTATGCGGGACATGTTCAGGTCTGTGAACAATTACGAGTCGTCTGCTGTCATTTTATCTCGTTTGAAATCTGCTGTGATTTATTGTTGTTTGTGTTTAATGCATTTCAGCAACCAGACAACTCTTTATTCTGAAAGCTCTAATAATTGCTGGTGTAGTCCTGTTGTTGTTGTTGCTGGTGGTCACAGTTGGAGTTTTGATGTTCTGGCACAAGAGGAACAACAAACAAGCAAGTCAGTTATCTTTCATTACACCAGAAAGCCATCAAATGAACTTACCCATTTCACTTTTTTATTATTGTGATTTTCTGAATTAATTAAACAGTTGAAACTACAGAAGAAGAGGTCGTTTATACTGATGCAACATTTACTACACACAGAGCTCCAGATACTGTAAGATATCACTGCTTTTAATTTCGTCTTTGATCTAAATCTCTTAGTTGTCAGAAATCTTGCTTAGCTTGTATTGTTTGCATGTCTGTTTGGGGCTTTACATGCTGGATGGTGCAGAATTTAACCCTCATTTCTAAATGAATCTTTCATGCTGATGCTTGCTTGTTTTTGTTTATGAATATAACCAAAATAAACCAAAATAAAAGATGGATTATTTGTGCATCAGCATGCTTTAAAATTTTAGGTCAGTCTCATTATGTGCTGTTGTTTTCAAAACAAAAATTGCACAATAATCTTGCACAATACAAATAAAACTTTAAATAAATAAAAAATTTAAAATGAATTTCAGCAAATAAACACCCTTAATGTGTATATTCCTTTATTATGATTTTCATGCTGATAATGTTTACTTTTCATTTAGGGGAACTCCTGAGATAAATAAGTTATATCTCTGAATTTTAATAATAAATCTATATAAAATGCTGCACTTCCCACCTTCTTTATTCAGTCGCAATGACTTCTGGGATTTCTAAAACAAGTTCAGTGCTCAAGTCTGCGTCAACGCATCCTCGATTCCAAGAACGCATGCAGAAACTTGCACGCATGCTCCATTCTTGTGATCTTGAGTTTTAGACCTGAACTTTGGTGGTTGATGATCTTTAACCAAACACACCTGATTCAGATCATCAGCTCATTAGCAGAGATTGAAAGACCTGTAATGGTTGTGACCAGTGGTCTAGACTATATTTTGGATTCTACTGATAGTCAATGAGCCTTATTTTTTTTAAGAGTAGCCTAATTCAAAAGCATAAAAAACTTTGTTAAAAGAATATGAATAAAGATATGCATAAAGAATGTTACTTAACTTTTTTTACATTATGGCTGATGTTATATTGTGAATTTGCTCTTTCATGTGTTAAAAGTGTATATTATAATCAATGGTTTTATATTTTATATTTTCCTATTGCGTGTCTCTTTTGTTTCAGGAAACTAAGGGACTGGATCAGACCGAGTATTCAGAAGTGTTTCTGAGAAGAGGAGTCTGGTCAAGTCTGGTCATGTAGTGAACGCCCTGTTGTTTTCAGGAAGAAAAAGCATGTGGAATGGATGAGGGTAAAGCAAAGCAGAACTGCAGAGACTGTCAGTATGGTTTCAGTATTTATGCTATAAACACCCTTAAAGTCCACATTAACCAGAAGCTGAGACTGTTTTTTTTTTCATATTGTTAATCAGTTCCTAGAGAAATGAAATATTAAATTGGTATTGATTGTTCTTCGAAGAACCTTTAAAATGATAGAACCTTTTAGTTCTGCAGTAGATTAAAATAAAAAGGTACAAGGAAAGACGAGCCAGGCAAAAATTCAGAGCCGTTGATTGTCGGTTAGGAGCTGGTTTGTCTAGTGCTTTGCTTTTCCACCAGCTAGAGCCACTATAGAGCCCAGTCTGACATCAGTGCATACTGTATACGTCTCATCTTCCCCAGAAACACAAAGCAAAAGCACCAACACAAACACATCATCAGCAATCCAGTGCTATAAATGTTTACAAGTTTGTAAACCAATATCATTATCCAAACACTGCAAGATCAATTTGTTAATGCAGTGCCATAGTGTGTATAGAGAACAATGTCTTCACTACATACACTGTGATTGTAAATAGAGCGATATTAGAAACAATAATGGAATCAATATTATGTTTTGCTGCTTTTTAAAATATGGCGATAAAAACGCTTTCTGTTTGTCTTTATCTGTGACAGTAGGAGCGCCCCCCACCCCTGATGCAAGCGCTTCTTAGTTCTAGACTAGAAATGTTCAACGCAATCTCACAGCAATTTGTAGCTTTTTGCTTTAGTGGCTAATTCGTATAAATTCGTACTATCTAATTCGTACAATTTAGTATGATTTGCTTATCACCCAATGACGGTTGAGGTTAGGGGTGGGGTTAGGTGCCAAACCTTCTTTTTAAAATCATACATTTTTGTACGACTGAACTGGCAAAACGTAAGTACGTTTCCTTGTGAGATCAGGCTGAAATGTTTTGATGCCACCATTTTTACTGTTCCAGAGCCGGTGCTTTAAGTGTCGAAAAACAAAGAACTGTTTTGGATCTTGGCTCTGAATCAGCACTCAAATTGACTTGGTGGAAAAGAGTCATTATTTAGGAACCTTTAATTTAACTAAAAAGGTTAATTTCCCTTTGTTTTCATTTACAGGAATGAAAAATTTTTTTTATTTCTGAGAAATAACTCTTTGTTTAGAACTGTGGAAGACAAAATGGTTATTTTATGCACCAATGGATTTGTTTTATTATTTATTAAGAAAGAGAAACCAGAGGTATCTCACAGTTCAAAGGGCTTTCAGCAGGCTCCACATTTGCAAAGCATTAAGAAAAAGTGTTAAGATTTGTTCATGTTTTTTGAACAAGGTCTTTTCTGCTCATCGTTAGTAAATCCAAACGTGAGCGATTATGAGCGTGAAACCTGGCGTATGCAAAGTTTTTGTGCGTATACGCAGCGTTGATACATGAGGCCCCTGTGTGCTATATTTTTTAATTAGCTTATTTACTGACAAAGTTTAATGTTCCTAACTAGCTTGGTTTAAGTTTAATTTTCTTGGTATTATTCCATTTTGTTAACCAAAATGTTTAAAATTGCAACGTTACCTGAAGCATCCTTGTAGACAAATTTTTGTTACAAGATAGCAAACATACAGTTTCCCACAAAATACAATACAATTCATGCTCTGTGAACCAGTAACAGTTATTTTTAAGTCCGAGGGAGATGTGATGTGGTCTGCTTTATGAACAGAGTGGTTTTATGTTTTTGGTAAATGCACAGCAGGTACATGAGAACTTGTTATTTAGATGTATGTGGTTGATGTTTGTGTGTGCTTTTGACCTGCTTTTGCTGTCTACGCAAGTTATCATTAAATATAGTTTTATATATTTATTTACTTTTTAACATTTGGTTAATTGTAGTGGCTTTATGGCAAATTCAGAATGAATGTCTGATAAATTATTAAATGTAAATACTCCAAATGTTTTGATCGGTTACATTATGGTCATCATGATTCATGCAAAATGAAAGTATCACTTTAAAGATTCTTTACACATACATCTTAGATCTCCACACTCTTACAGTTATTAATACACACAGTTATTTAGCGTTTCCTAACAGGGAAGACATGTTAACACTGAAAAGTTTAGCATTTTCTTCATTTGTAAAATCTTCATGATGCCGATAATGTTCTAAAATAAAAATAATAAATGTATTTATAATGATTTGCAATGATTTCTATATTTATGTGTGGCAGATAAAAAAGACTTCTGAAACCAGTAATTGAATAATGTGCGAAACCACATCACCGTTAAGTCAGATTTAACATGATAATGCAGTTGTATAGTTTGCTCAATAGGAAATGGTGGCTAACCAGAACCCAATGTGTTAAAAATCTCAAGAAAAGTGTGAACACATATTTGGCAACGAGGTAAATAAGTAAACATCATATTTGAGTAGTCTCGTTGGTTGCTTTGCAAATGAAAGACATATTGGCAATATATTTATCTTGTGTTTTTTTACTATTGTTTAGGGGTGGAGTGAAGCAATCGTGATGAAATCCATATAGGTTAATGTTCTGCAAAAAATTTGCTTTGTTGTAAGATTTTGTTAGCTGTAAAGTGAACAATGGTGTGACTGTCAGGGTTCTGCCACTCTGGTCTTGTAAATTCTTGTTTTAGTGCCAGAGCTCGGACACTAGTTCTGTCTCGTCCTCTTTCTGTCATTGTGTGTCTCTGTGTGTGCGCGTGCCGTCGTGGGTGTACGCGCTTCCGCTTGATGCGGCCGCGCGGTCTTTGCGTGCCTCGGACGTGCGCGCTCTTGTACTCGTGTTTGTGTTTTCGTCTGTCTGCAGCGTGGTGTTTCATTCCTAGCCTCTCAATCCAGTTGGTTTCGGTTTTGGTCGGCGCTGGGTTGAAACATGCACGCTGCGTGTGTGAGCGCATGGTGAGTTTTCATTCATGGTGTGCTCGTGTCTTGCGTCTGTCAAAGCACGTGGCTATGTGTTTACATTGTGGTCACGTGCTTTTGTTGTGTGCTTCAGTGTTGTGCTTGTGTTGTCATGAACATGCGGTTAATGAGTTCTCTCATTGGCTGCATGTTCTTGTCCTGTTTTATGTGAGCGCATGGCTTGTCTTGTCTCTGTCATGCACTCTCCCGTCTATTGTCTAGCCCCACCCCACTTGTTGACCCATTATTGGTTAATTATGTGCATCTGTTGTTTGTTAATTTCCTACAGTTTAAAAACCCTTCACGTTTGCTGTCCTGTGCCAGTTTGTTATCACATATCGTTGTTTGAAGTCTTGTCCTGTTTCCAGTCCTCATCCTTGCCAGCCTGCCCAGTCATGTACACATACAAACATGACTGGGCAGGCTGGCAAGGATGAGGACTGGAAACAAGACAGGACAAGACTTCAAACAACGACATGTGATGATGAACTGGCACAGGACAGCATTAAATACATGCATAGGTTACAGTACATAATCATCTCATTGTCAGGGAAAATGAGATTCAATCTATCCAGAATTATTTTGACTCTTTATTCTTTCCAAAAAGTTTCCAACAAGTACTGAGTATGCAAGTGCTAACAATCACTTTGGGTATCCTTGTGGGTTGGTGTGGTCTACAACAAATTGAAATAAACAAATTAAGGAATCAGAAAAAACTTATACAAAAAAAGATACTAAAACACTTCCATGTACAATCAACAAGGGGTATGAGATCACTGATTGCCAGAAACACTTCAAAATAGAAGCTCATGTGAGCCCTTTTAACGCTGTGGCTCTATTTAATAAAAACACTGCAAAAATGATTTTCTTTCTTATAGTTTTTATGTGATTTTTAGTCCAAATATCTAAAAATTCTTAAACCAATCAACATTTTCTAGAGGGATTTTTAGTCACAATTATGTGATTTTTTCATTAAAAAAGCTCAATAATCTGCCAATTAGGGTAAATAAATAATATTGTTTTAGGTTTTAATTAAGATTATTTTACTTATCTCATTGGCAGATTAATTTGTTTTACAAAAAAAATCACTTAATTTAGAATTATTTCTGAAAAATGAAAAAAAAAATTTTGTACATATTTACTAATTTGATTGATATGCCAGTATGTCTAGAAAATGCTTCCTGATTTAGTTTGATTTTAATTTAAATAGATGCTTTAAGTTACTTGAACTCCAAAATACAATATTATTTTTTTTCAGTATTAACATTTATATCCAATTTTTAAAAAATTATCTTTATTGTTACTATGTTTGACTGTTTGGCAGCGTCTTGTGCCTGAATAATAATAAAAATAAGTATGTTATTGGCTACTTCCAGCTGGTTTTGTTTTTGCCAGCCCATATTAATGTTTTGTCTCTAATTATTTAGATTTGTGGCAAGTAGTCATATAAAATGTTGGATCAATAGGAAGTTGTTTCTGCAGAATAATATTTAGAATTGTCTTAAAACATATATTTTATGATGTAAGCAACACAGCTACAGCGAATAAAATCCATAATGTGTGTTTTAAATTTATAGTGTGCGAATTATCAAGGATTGACGATAATTTGTCATATTGTTTGCACCAAGGGGGCCCCAAATAAAATCCTGCTTAGGGCCCCCTGAAGGCTTGGGCCGGCCCTGGCTGCATGTTCATGGTGTGTGCGTGTGTGTGATACACATTCACAGGTTACTCCTATCATAAATAGCAGACAAATAGTAAACAGACAGCACACGGATTTTAAATTATTTTAATTTAGTTTTACTGTATGAATTTGTTATAAACGGGTTGTTTTTCTTCCAGTCACATACATTAAATGTTTAAATATCTATTACATATATGGTACTGCTTATATTATATCACTATCTGTACACCAATATAAGTAGTAAATGTTCGTGTCTGTCGGTGGGGCTGTGTCGGTGTGGTCATGTGGGCTGGTGTGGCTACAGTGCCAGGGCTGAATTTTTGTCCCAGTCCGCCCCTGAACGCATCCTTTTTCAACGCACCATTTCCAAAACTGGTTTGAATTTAAATAACAGATTTAAAGATAAGATAAAGAGATCGATTTCCATTTAAAACAAGAACTGAAACTGATCACGTGTAAATGCAAACATTAACCAAGTTTGACATTGCACTCTAAATCAAAGACGCAGCTAATAGTGATTTATATATTGCAGTAAGATGTTTTAATAAATTCATGAAAAGAGCAAGTGGGCGGCGGTAAATCTTTTTCCAATAGGCTCGTTTGAGGTGCGCCTAGCCTTGACTGCATTGTAAACGAGAGCAGGCATGCGCAGTAAGAGGAGGGCTCAAAAATTACATCAGAAGTCGGACACCTGCCGAATCTCGCTGTTTAGCCACCTGGAAACGTCACCAGTGGCGGAGTTCTCGTTCGCGTTTTTTATCGCAGACGAATGACCTCATGAAAAAATACTATGGTGATTTATAGTAAATATTATAGCATTTTTGAACATGTTTATTCAGTATTGGGCTGTGTTTATAGTTGTTGTGATACCAGAACTATAAAATTTAAATAGGCTATTTTATAACATGGTTCAAAAGCACTACAGTATACATTACTATAGTATTTTTTAATGTGGGAGTGGATGCAATAGAAATATCACTGTTTTTACAGAGATGGTCAGAACTACAGAAGATGAACAGCTCATTAACTAAAAGGGTGTATTAAAAATATAATTCTGTATATTCAACAAACGTTTAAAGAATAACAAAATAAACAGCTTTTACAGCAAGAAAGCTTTCAAGAAACCTAATTTGGCTACATTATAAATGAAGTAGCTATAGCAAGATGCTTTTGAGTGACAAGTCATGACAAATGTTTGTTTGACAAATAAGTTATTAGGGGGTTAATTATATTGACATGCTTATTAGGTCTATATAAACTGCTTAATTACTCCAGCCAGATTAAAAAAATAGTCCAAGACTTTCTCCAGAATAAAAACTATTAGACTGTAGGAAAAACTGTGGAAATGTTTTTGGTTTATTAAACATGACTTTTGACTCCACATACATATACATATACATATGTGTGTGTGTCTTGTTTACTACACCCTTTACACTTCTCATATGAAACCACACAAAGATGAGGCATAATGACAAAACAGTCTGATTATCTTTGTATTTCTGAATATATGTATGTATTGGATTGACTTTAATGGAATAATGCTGCATAAAAATTACAATACAAAATTCACACAAACACACAAAAAGTGAAAATGACAACAAACAGGACTTAAGACTGAGAGAGAAATAGAATACAGCACATGCACATCTTATTTATTAATAACATTTAGTTATATTGGAAAGGTCACGTTATGTTTTACAAAGATGTGTTTTGTTTTTGTTTGCGTGTAAATCTAAATAAATAACCATATGTAATGCTCTTTATGACTTTTTTTTTTAATTATCAACGAAAATACAAAAAAGGTATTCAACAAATCCAGGTATAAACCTTAGTAAAACAAGATAATAAAGTGTAATGTGTCAGTCTCATCCAATCAGCATTAAGCTGTGTCGTCAGCCAGTCGTTTCCCATCATGCTTTTGGTAACGCAGTCTTTTGAGAGCAACTGCGGCTGACTGCTCTATCCGAGGTACTCGCCTCGCGATCGCGAGAGTTTTTTGGCGCACGTCAGCGTGACATCAGAGCGAGGCGAAGGCAAGGCGGACACATTTCTAACCGGCATGCATCTTGCGGTGATCACCGGTGATCGATTCTGCGCAGATTTTCAAGCACCCGTCTGCAGCTCGCAGATCGGGGTGGGGCTGAATTCGGGGTGGGGCTGCATATGAACATGTCGCTCCGGCTACAAGTCTTTCATTGGTTCACGGAAACATATTGACGTTGATGATATGTATGCTTTCGATTCCGGTTTTCATCTCTGCATGGTAAGTACACGTCTTCTGTCATGTAGCCTAAATGGTTAAATTATAGTGCAGTACACCTCACGGGCTACGTATTATGTGTAATTTATTTAATTAAAGGCCTTTAAGGAGATATGAAGTTTTAAAGCCTTTAAAAAAATGTTTTCTGTGTTAGGGTTGGCGTTTTCCAGGTTGATCGTACAGTTGGTGGTTTTATTCACTTAAAAGAATAATGTAAACTTTAAAGAGTTTCGAGCAACACAGTCCACCACATGAAGTTTATTGATATCAAATATAACAAAATATATTTTTCTTTGTGGCATGTTCTCTAAATTTTTTTATATATATATTTATTTACACTTCATGTCCTCTTTTTTTTTTTTTTTGTTTACTTTATAACCCATGAATGAAACTTATGCAAAGGGGAATGTGAGGAGGGGGCATGCCTAGTACAAACATATTTAATTCTTTGAGTTTAACTTTAATATACTGTATGTTAAGCAACATGTTGATGATTGTTGGTTGCTTTGTACAGATGCCGCCTGAGATCCTGCGGTGTAACCTACTGAGAGTTGTCACACAGGATGGTGATGGGACATTTTTGCAACTCTCACTGACATCCAGGACCTGCTGAGCCATTGTCATTCATTCATTCATTTTCTTGTCGGCTTAGTCCCTTTATTAATCCGGGGTCGCCACAGCGGAATGAACCACCAACTTATCCAGCAAGTTTTTACGCAGCGGATGCCCTTCCAGCCGCAACCCATCTCTGGGAAACATCCACACACACATTCACACACACTACGTACAATTTACCCTACCCAATTCACCTGTATCGCATGTCTTTGGACTGTGGGGGAAACCGGAGCACCCAGAGGAAACCCACGCGAAGGCAGGGAGAACATGCAAACTCCACACAGAAACGGCAACTGAGCCGAGGTTTGAATCTGACCGAGCGACCTTCTTGCTGTGAGTTGACAGCACTACCTACTGCGCCACTGCCTCGCTGAGCCATTGTCAGTAGTCCAAAATTCAAGAAGCAGGCTGTGTGTGTGTGTGTGTGTGTGTGTGTGTGTGTGTGTGTGTGTGTGTGTGTGTGTGTGTGTGTGTGTACACATGATAAAGAGTACAGAATATGCCAAGCACTTTTTACAGTACTCCGTTAGTTTTAAAACTTTGAATTATGATTGTGTCTTGCTTAAATATGTACTTCATTTTTTTTAGGCGTCATTAATCAGAGAGCCATATACTTTGACAAAGTGCTTTGTCTGTTGGGTATGGCAAGAGGGGGGTCCTGCAAGCATTCTTTTCAACAAATGACTTCCCCACATATTGCTCAGCAAATTGTTACTTCTGTAGTGGAATTTCCCTGTAAAAAAATATATATAATTTTTTTTATGTTTATTAAAGGTAATAATAATCATAAACTGCTGTATCTTAAATTATTATTATTATTTTCTATAAATTGTCAGTCTTCCTTTTGTACATGTGTGCATGTGCATACACAGATGTTCTGTAGGTGAGAAATCTGACATCTAAAAAAACATCTGCCAGATTTTTACTTGAACCGAGAAAGAGGGATTTTCAACATAGTGTATTGCTTTCTGTTGGTGTTTTTACTGAAGATGAAGTTGGTATGTATTTATCAGCATTTGTCAAATAAAAAATTCAGAAGTTTACACGAGTGCTGCACTTATTAATGTCAAATTTATTTTCATTAATTTGTGTCCTGATAGATAAGTAATTAATAAAACTGTCCACTTGTGCCCCCCTATTAATATAATATTAAGTGTATTTAATATTCTAATTAAATGAAAAAGAATAACAATGTTGTATGTGACTCTTAATAACCAAACAAAATCATTATAAAAAATATTTTTAAAGATCTACAGTGCAAAAAATGGATCCAGAAGGGTTGTTAGAAAGTGGTATAAAAGTATTTACCCTGTATTTACAAATATTACAAAAATAAAACCAAGAAGACTGCATTTTAATTCAGTAATATTAGATTATAAAATTATTTGTAACTTATTAATTAAAATGTAGAACAGATATTAAAACCACCCAGTCTTCATTCAAATGGAGAAACTGAACAAAACTTTAATGGATTAGTAAATAATAAATAATGAAATTGATTGCATCCATAGATGACACACCATGTAATATGAAAAAAATTAATAAAACAATTTACTCATGCTGGAACATTTACATATAACAGATAATATACGTTTATATTCATAGCAGCATCAAAGTAAAAATAAATCCATTATATGATGAAATAATCTGATTTAATAAGTAAAAAGGTTACAAACATATACTTCCCTTAATAAATAATATCTTATCCCTGCTCTTAATAAAACTCTAAGCAGTGCAGTATTGAAAGAGAAACAATCGGACACATGGCCAATATTTTGAATAGCCTTAAATCAAAGTATAATTTTAATATTTTCAATTGTAAATTTTCCAGAGATCTCTCCCATTTAAAGGTAAAAAAATTTAACTGAACTAAAAACAGTGCATTTTTATATATTTATTTTTTCAGACTCCGTCTTTATTTGTTGTAAATATGCAATATGCAATAGCATTTTGAAGCAAAATAATAAACCAATAAAATATCAGAATTAAAATCACTGCATTTCTTAAGTGACACCATTGTGAAAAGTCTTTTGAGTCTTTTGTAATATTTTTTAACAGGAGAAATACCATTATGAAATTCACATAACTGTTAACATAAATAACATATAAAACACTTAGCAAGAATGTCCACTTTTGTGTATTTTTGTGTTAATAACAATAAAAACAATATTTAAGAAGTTGTAAATGCATTTCCTGTTTACTGACATCACGTAGTGGGCACTCACGCTATTACGTTTCCCCTAACCAATGAAATTACAGGTGGGCGTGGCTGAATGTGCAGCCCCGCCCCACATTCATCCCCGCCTAGATCTGCAGGCTGCTGACAGGGGCTTGGCCAAGTCAAACGAGCCTGTTCACGGCAAAAGGGTAACGTTAGAGGTCTAGAGACAAGCTCTTCGCGGCACTTTATTAGATTAGAAAGCTTTAGGAAATCTTTAAGGGATATGCAAACAAATGCTGCATACGTCTGTCTGTGCTTTTTGATCACACAGGGTAAGTCCTTATTTATTTGTTTATTTTTAATTAAACTCAAATCGGGAGCGGAATAGATCGCATTCCGCATAAATTCACACATTTGCGTGTGTGAATTTTGCTTATGTCACTCTATTGGCTTTTTTCCCCCGTTTTTTAACATTTAGATATTTACCTGCATTTAATGAAATCTTCATTTCCTTGCTTGCTTGGTTGTAGATTAGGTTCTAAAATAATATTTCTTCGTTATGTTTCAGGCATGTTTGGGGATGCAGATGAAATTAAATCGGTGTTAGTGACTGAGGGAGATTCTGTCCTACTATACACTGGTGTTACTGAAGTGCAGGAAGGTGATCTAATATTGTGGAAATTTGGACCACAAAACACTCTAATAGCCGAAATCATCAAAAGGGAGCAAATAGGCATTAACATAAATTTTGTGCTTGATGGAATTTTCAAAGACAAACTACAATTGGAAAAACACACTGGATCTCTGACCATCAAAAACATCAGAACTGAACATGCTGGACTTTATGAACTCACTTTGATCAGTGGAAAAACCTTACTGACAAGATTTAATGTTACTGTCTTTTGTGAGTAAACTATATCTCTCATGTCAAAAATCCGATAATTGCTCAGTTTTAATTTGCCATTTAATTTTACTCTCAATTTTGAGTGCTGCACAACAGACTCAATAGCTAATTAAATCCACCTTTATCTTTTAGTTTTACATTTATTAATTAATTTATTTTTTGATTAGCCAAAAAAGAAAATCTCTTCATCGTGTTTTTTGTATGGTTATTAATACCATCTTTATTCTGCATTTTTCAGCTCTACTACCTGTTCCTTTCATCAACAATAAAACTTCAAACTGTTCTTCAAAAGTACCAAGATCGCATTTTTCCAGATGTTCAGTGTTGTGTTCAGTGGTGAATGTGAGTGCTGTGAGTCTCTCCTGGTACAAAGGAAACAGTGTATTGTCCAGCATCAGTGTGTCTGATCTCAGCATCAGTCTCTCTCTACCTCTGGAGGTGGAATATCAGAATAACAACACCTACAGCTGTGTGGTCAACAATCCCATCACAAACCACACCACATATCTGGACATCAGGGATCTCTGTCACACATGTGCAGGTACAACAGCTGTAATTAATCTCCTGACATGTACAGTACTGATATATTAAAATAATGCAGGTTGGTCTTTATTAGCTATTTTTGAACTGTCATTTTGTTTGTCTGTTAGAGTTTACATTGAACCCCTGGTGTTAAATGCTCTTTGAGCAAATGCAGGTCAGCATCTTGCTAGGCAAAAAATTGGAGTTTAAAACTGAAACTAGATTAACTTCTCTCCCAGATCATCTATTTTGTGTCTCTTTGCTGAACTTAGACTTGCAAGATTTATTCTAAATGCTGTTTTCTTGATCATTACAGAACTGGGAAGAAATGACTATCTGATAGTTGTTGCCGTGGTGCTGTTCGTAACAGTTTGGGGATTGATCTGGTGCTACAGGAAGCGTAAACAAGGACAATGTGGCAAGTGTTATTTTCTCCAAAATATTTAATTTAACTTGGGAAAAAAATCTGCTTTAATATGATCTGCACTGGTAAATCAGTTATTTTAAAACAGCTGAAACTGAGGTCGAAATTCAGTATACCACAGCTACATTCTGTGCAGATCATTTACACCATATGGTACAATCTGTTTCTGCTGTGTGCAATGTTTCTTGTCGCCTGTACAAATTTCAGTGCCAGTGCACTGACAAACCATTATTGTGCAAAAAAAAAATGACTTGGCTCATTTGTGCTTGCTTTGACATGCAAATACATTTGTCATGTATTTGACAGGCAGTTTTATACAAAGCGACTTACATTGCAATTATCAGTCACCATGCTCTACTAATTAAACAACAGAAAAGCCTTACAATAGGGTGGCCGAGAGAGCTTAACAGCTGCAATATAAGAAAGCGCATGCAATTACAAAAACACCAGCAAATTAAGAAACATTCATTCATTTTCTTTTTGGCTTGATCTGGGGTCGCCACAGCAGAATGAACCGCCAACTTGTCTAGCATATGTTTTACGCAGCGGATGCACTTCCAGCTGCAAACCATCACTGGGAAAGATCCATACACACTCATACACTCTGGACAATTTACCCTACTCAATTCACCGGTACCACATGTTTTTGGACTGTGGGGGAAACCAGAGCACCAGAAATGCCAACTAACCCAGCCGGGGTTCGAACAAGTGACCTTGCTGCGATTGTGATTGATTGTGCTACTATTGAGGAATTCATTGTGTCTTGATGAATTTCTGCCGAATTTATTACTTCCATTTATATGCTTATTTGAGTGATTTCAGTATTAATTTTATGTATCTATCTTCAGTTATGACTGATCATACACATCTGCATACTCAGACATGCGTCCACGCTCAGTTGCAATTACTTCAAATATATGATAACTTTAAAACTGCCCGTGAACTTTAGCTGAAGCTTACAGTTGACAGCTTAAGGCACCGTGAACAAGATATATTGCTGAGCATTGCTTTTGCTGATTTGCCATATTTAAAGTAGGAAGGAAAGGACATAAATGGTCATGGGGAGGATCCCTAAAAAAAACCTGAGATTCTATTGGTGGTAAAGAAATTACTCAACTGGCCATGGGTAGGAAACATCTGGGAGATTTGAAATCCCATTAGTGGAGAAGCTAATGGAGATGTGTTAATGCGTAAATGTAATGTGTGTTAATTTGGTGGAGTGATAAGACACTGCTTTGCCTAAAGACTTCAGAGATCTTAGATTTTGTTATTTTTTGAAAACTTTGACTTAGAAACTTAAAAAATATTTTACAGACCAGAATCTTTTTTCCACAACACTACCCACTGCGCAACTGTGCTGCCCCCCAGCTGAAGGTTACTCGGGCCAAAAACCAATTATTTGTTTGGTTTTATTTTAGAATTTAGATATTTGGACTAGAAACGATACAAGAACTCCAAGTGAGAAAATAATTTTTGGAGGTATAACTTTGACCATTTCCTTTTTCTTTTTTTACAGAAATCTGCGCAGAAGGTGGTACAGTCTACTCAAGCATCTCAACAAGCTAAGAATCACAGTGTTCAATGCTTTTAAGTATACAAACACTCAAGACATAACAGTATAAAACTAAATAATATTTTTATTGGTGCTGGACAAGGAAACATTTTCCAATGAAAAACATGTAGCGAGATCCATTAACTGATCACTGATGCTTTTTCCACACCAATGTTTTATTCATCAAACATCAGTGGAAACTTTTGTATTCAGGCAATTAATAACAGATACCAACAGAACATGAAGCCATGTTAAATCCCTTAAGACTTTCCATTCATTGTAAAGTCTTGAGTTAAGTCAACATCTGCTTCATAATACCACAAGAAAAACAATCTTTTCTAGACTAGACCTGTCCAGACTTGCATGCCTTCATTTTCTGAATCATATTCTCATATTTCTTTTGACTTTGTCTTGTTTTTTTACATAGACCTGAAGGACAAGATTAGTATATTTTATATTTAGAAGCCTTTTTAAAATGCTGATCATGTAGACAAAATATTATACAGTTTAACACAGGTTTGAACATATTTTAGTGCATATCAGTGTCTTGCACAACACAAAACCTCATCCTTAGGTCCTCTGGTGGCTATAAATGGCTGATTTTCAGGATTTAACAATAAAATCACATGCTCCTTTTGCCTTGAAGAGGTTGATTTAGCAAACGGTACACAATCTTTTTGACCTGATTGAATCTGTTTTATGTTAACATTGTAGCCTTAACATCTGTGGCTATGAAGTCATTCGAAAGACTGGTGCTAGCTTATCTAAAGGACATCACTGGACCCCTGCAGTTTGCCTACAGAGCAAAGCGGTCTGTGGATGAGGCAGTCAACATGGGACTGCATTATACCCTACAACATCTGGACAAACCAGGGAACTATGCAAGGATTCTGTTTGTGGACTTTAGTTCTGCCTTTAACACTGTGGGAATATTTATATAATCTATATATAACTGAAAAGTTGTTTTTAGGGTGTGACAGACCTTAAAATGTCTTGGTTTCCTGAACTCTGACTGTCTCCAAAGTAATCCAAAGTAATGCAAATTGTCAGTTTCACAGCACCGCTGTGTCTATTGTCTTCTCAAGTCGGTCAACTGGTCAAATGGTTCGGTGATGCTTTCATGCTAAAGACACCCTTTTGTTGATTAACTCATCCGGTCAGTTGCTGGGCAGGTTTCTCACACCTATATGCCAGTTATCATACGGACTCCAATACTGAATATGCATGCTTTGTTTAGCCATCTCCCCTCCTCCTAAGAACATATTATAGACATGACATCTCTGTCTTAATTCAAGCTTGTGATAAAACTCGCAGACTGCAGACCTCCAGTTGGCTCCTGCAGAAAAATTGACTTCTTAAAGACGCTGTATGACTGCAGATTAACCAACACGCCTCACTAAAGGAATTCTTCTGCTTGTTTAAGTCCCCTGGACTGGGTTCTCTTCTTCAACATTTATTTTTAAAAAACAACACCATCGTCCCATCACTGCTCGAGTACAAACTGACCCAGCTCTCTGTTCCTAGCTCTGTCTGTTAATGGTTCACCAGCTTTCTGACAGATAGAAAACAGCTAGTCAGAATGGGCAAAATCACCACCGACACCCGCACAATCAGCACTGGTGCCCCCCAGGGATGTGTTCTCTCCCAACTGCTCTTCTCCCTGTGCACCAACGACTGCACTTCTCACTTTAAGAACTGTACTCTTCCAGAGTGAGTAAAAGGGCTCACAAAATCACTTCGGATGCCTCGCACCCAGCACACTACCTGTTTGAACCGTTACTGTCTGGTTGGCGCTTCAGAGCACCAAGCACAAAAACAGCCAGATACACGAAAAGTTTCTCCCCTCAGGCCATCTACCTTATGAACAGTTAAATATTCCTCTACTGTGCAATAAATATGTGCAATACTTTCTAATACACACTTGTTCAAAGCATCTTATATCGATATACAATGCAATTATTTCCATTCGCATTTGTACGCAGCACCATAACCTGTATATTTACAACAAATCTGTACATACAACTCAACATCCAGATCGTTTTGACTAACTGCATCTCTGTTTAATCTTTATCATCTTTTTTCATATTTATTTTGTGTTGTCACTTGTCACTTCATGTACACTGGAAGCTTCTGTTGCCAAAACAAATTCTCTGTGTGTGTGAAGCACACTTGGCAATAAAAATGATTCTGATTCTGATTTATTTCAGTGTATATAACCGTGTATTGCTCCCTCTACTGGACAACACCTAAGCTATACAGTGTATAAGATTTTATTTTGGCCTTTAAAATAAACCTTTTGGTGTAAACTGTGAAGAAATTTGCACTTTAATAACTGATATGCAAATAATAATAATA
Source organism: Danio rerio (assembly GCF_052040795.2). Classification (NCBI taxonomy): domain Eukaryota; kingdom Metazoa; phylum Chordata; class Actinopteri; order Cypriniformes; family Danionidae; genus Danio; species Danio rerio. Next base: position 10,233,899 of record NC_141042.1, read on the forward strand.
ATAGTAATAACTGACAAGCAAAAAATACTATGTGAAGTAGCATATCCTAAATGTTTAATAAAAGTTCTCAGCCAACTGTTTGGTGGATTTATTTATACAAAGTTTTTATTTATCTGGAAAAACTGCTGTCATTTGTCAGTGTTGTCTATATCCAGACACATAGGCTCAGGCATTTGAATTAGTTTTTCTATGAAGTGTCAAACTTGACAAAGCTTGTTTAGGATATTTATTTAGTTTGAATGTAATTCTTTGCCCTAAAGAATACGACTGACTGTCTCCTCTTTGCTTTACTTAAATAGGTTTGTTACTTTGTACTTAGTTTTTGTTGTGTAATTTTATCTGCCATTGAAGTGATCTTTGTAGCCAGGTTGTTAAAATAAAAATCAAGACCTAAAAGACATGAAGGCTAAAAAGAGTAAAGCTTTAAAAACAACCTCCTGAATATATAGTTTATGAATAATAATATATGTATCAAGTATGTATAAATATATATTAAATATTTTTAGGACGAGTGTGAACACTGTTCTTCTGACTCTGCGGCTCCCTCTGCTGACCATTTGTTAGACTTAAACAATGTGAAAACAACATCCTGTTTAATTTAGTTTCTGCAGGTAGATAACTGTTTACATATAAATATTAAACATGTATTAATAACTGGCGGATAAAAACAAAGCTATGCTACTATGAGTTCTATCACTAGTTGAAGATGACTGACATGCCATATACAGGGGTATTTGTTTTGATCCAGGGCAGGCTTTGGTTTATAACTGAAAATTAGAAAAAGCTTCTTAAAAATGCAGAATAGGAGTTGATGAAGGCTTATTTGGAAAAGATTGAAACCAAGAAAGTTCAAATACATTCTATTATTTTATTAAGAAAAAAACTAAAGGTCAGACAATGCTTGTTAACTCTCTTTTTCAATTAAACAGCATCAGTTGCCTGATTGTTATTTTGAACTAGAGGCTCTTTTTGCACTTTGCCACACTGGCAACTTGGTTGAGAGCTTTCCGAGAGATCGGCTGTGCATGGTTTGAAAACAAAATTAATACATTTAAACCATGTTAAATGAAATTGTGTAAATTCATTCCAACAAATCAAGTTGAGTTAAAGAAAAAAATGGAGCTAGTTTTAAAACAGACTGTATGAATTATTGAACTCTTTTACCAGCAGTAATTTGATAGATTTGAAAATAGAGCCATTTGGTTACATATTTTGCAGATGTCAGTCAATTAAAAAAACTAACTATAATGTCAGGTCAACTGTAAGTGAACTAATAAAAATATCAGAGATCAGATTCAAGACTTTCAGAACTGATGTTGTGGGGGAAAACAAATAATTTTTATTACTTTTGTCTCTTTATTCTTATTGCAATAAAAGTTTAGACTATCAACAGATTAATCAATCTTTTTCTTTTGTATGATACAACTTATTAACCAAACATACTATTTCTTTTTTTCTGTGTTGCATACTATGGAACATTTTGTAGAAGGAACTGCTGATAAGAGGGAATTAGCAGAGAATAGAAATAGGAGGGGTGGGGCTTGCTCCAGACTTCCTGTCACAAGACTTGTTTACTGTCACAAGGAGCATGATGCTTGTAGAAGTTGTTAAATAGATGGAAGATGCACTTAACTGTTCAGTTTTGGTATGCAGAGAAGGGCTGCAGAAAGAGGAAGTATGTTTGGGTGCAACAGCCAAAGGACTGCAGAATTATTGACAAGTGACGTTAAACCAAAACTCCACCTGTTAATATCAGCAGTGAATGAATGCTGGAGTCAGAGAAATGTAAGTTAGTTGCGAACTTCCTGAATGTAATTCTTGTATTGCATTGGGGTAACGTAACTCAGAGCTCTGTCCTCAAATTATTTATTTGTATCTAATAAATTACAAATATTTTTGACATTGAATAAAACCCTCTCTTGGCCTTATTTTATTGAACATGCATGGAATTGTCTAGATATTCCAGCAATGTCTATAGTGAGTCAACTAAAAAAAATCGTATTTTAATTAATTAACTAATCACAACTCATCACAAACACGGGCTGCATTAATTGCTATAAATAAAGATTATCCTTCACATTTTACACGGAGACTTTGATTAAATAAAATTATATGAATGCCTAAGAAACGTTACTTTTGCTGTTTGTTTCACAACTTTTTATTTATAAACTAAAAGTACAGTATGTACATTACATGTGAAATGTGTTTGAAGCTGTGAAATTAAGCATCTTGATTTTGTAATTTTGCTACATGCTAAAATGTAAATTCTATCACAATTGTGTAACCTAAACTTACTGAGACAAATTTAATAAAAACAAGTCTGAAAAATAAGAGTGTTTTTTTATTTAAAGTATTAATATATTTTACATTCAATCAGTATTTTATTTGAATCGGAATTATATTTTATTATTAAATTCTCACCACCAAACAAAACTGATGTTATATAGCGTGTGTGTGAAGCACCTCGTGGTGGAGTTTTTCACACAGATCCTGTTATTGAGGTCAGGAAATGTGCTGTTTGAACTGAACGTGTGGTTTAATTTGCTGAGAGAGTGTTCAGATAATGCATACAAGTGTGTCGATATATGAAGTATGTTGTGTCTACATGAGAGTGGGTCAGTTCTTCTTATAACATACAAAATCTCAAGAAATATTCATACAGTACATAAAATATCTTTAATATAAATACCTGATATAGGTTTTCAGGCCCAGAATGATGTTCACTCATCTGTGCACTCTGATCCTGTTTGTCTTACGGTAAGTCATTTTGCATTATCCTCTTTTAAAAAAAACATTTATGCTGCTTTTGAAGCACATTTTTGAATTTTCATAGTCCATCTTAGACAATCATAATCATTTGTTATGAATTTTTACAACCACAATGTAAAACAATCATCTTTTAATTCACAGTTTCTATATTTTGTTAAGTGTTTTCTGTTTATTTACGGTTGTGAATTCCATTACAGGATGTTGATCTTTGCTCTGTTGACAGTTTAACAAAGTTACTTTTATTGACATTTTAATAGTTTGAAATAATACAGGCAATTCAAAATCAACACCACAACTTTGAAAATCGAGCAAAGAATTTTCTGCAAAGAAAAAAAGGAGAGCTAAGCTCTTTTCTGTCGTCGATTTAAGGAAGCTCTGAAGTTTCACAGTGAGGAGCTAAAAGAAGGAATAACTGCAGCTATCCAAACTGTTACGCTCAAGATGCTAAAGAGAGTGTGGAACGGGTTTGAGTATCGGGTTGATGTCACTCAAGTGTCTGAAGGGGGTCATATTGAACATCTATGAACTCTTTTTTTACTGAAAAACTTTAAGGACTCTTAACATTGATTAATTACCCAAGGTTCTATCATGTTTCTTTAATTAAATACAGATTTTTCAAGTTGTGGTTCCTTTGAATCACCCTGTATAATGTATAAGAAAATAAAATAGTGAAATAAGTCTATTACAAAGTTTTTGTACCATCATTTACAACACCAACACAGACAATACATCACTTAAAATTATTAAAAATGTTCATAAAAATCATTTTTTCAAACATTTCAAGGTTGAAAGTTGTTGGAAGAAAGATCAAGGTCTCATATTGCAATTCAACTGCATAAATTTATGAGGGTAAGAAAAAAAAAGCATGAAACACAAAATACAGAAAAAGGCTAATTTACGGATATTAATAACAGTACAGTGCAGAGCACTGGGGATCTAACAGTGGTTGACTTCTGCAAGATACACATTACCTTGTTAATGTATCTGAATATACTTCTTTTTCTATTTGGTGCTTTTTATATATATTCACAAATGTTTTTTTTTTATGTTTTTATCAAGCTCTAAGAGATTTCTCTTTTACCCAAAATTAGGATTTAGTTACATTGTGTAAAATAACTGTTTGATTATGTATTGATTACATTTATTCTGAGGTCTGATAATAAACTGTATTTAAAATTGTGTTTCAGGTGTTGATACAGATAAAGTGAAGTCAGTATCAGTGACTGAGGGATATTTAGTCACTTTAAACACTGATGTTACTGAAATACAGCAAAATGATAATGTACTGTAGATGTTTGGACTTCGAGAGACTCGTATCTCTGAAATATATAAGCAGAACATTGACATGTTTGACAGCAATGAGATATTTGGAGACAGACTCAAGACAGACAGACAAACTGGATCTCTGACCATCACAAACATCACAACTGAACTCTCTGGACTTTATAAACTCACCATCATCAGCAGAAGAGGAAATTCATACAAGAGATTCAGCATTACTGTCTATGGTGAGTAATCTCAATATGCTTGAATATATTTAAGACATGTACTGAGTATATTAACAAGATGTGTAAATGAGGAAATCATGTATGTTAACCACAAAATAAACAAGCAAACAAACATCTCAAATATGAGTCACTAATTAATCCTTTTCTTTCTAGTTAAACATAAATGATTTGAATCAGATCTAATCGTTTTTCTTTACAGATAGCAATTGTCTCTGTTTGGAGAATTTTTTTAAGAGTATATTTTTTTACTCCTGTTTTGCAGCTCGCCTGCCAATTCCTGTTATCAGTAAATATTCAAACTCTTCATCATCACCATCAGTGTCCAGATGAGTGTTGCAGTGTTCAGTGTTGAATGTGAGTGCTGTGAGTCTCTCCTGGTACAAAGGAAACAGTGTATTGTCCAGCATCAGTGTGTCTGATCTCAGCATCAGTCTCTCTCTACCTCTGGAGGTGGAATATCAGGATAAAAACACCTACAACTGGTAAATGTGCTGATCATATAGTGTCTGGATGAAGTCTTATTAAAAGAACTGATCATTTTTTCTGTTTATTACAGAAACAGTTGATCGTCCAGATGTCCTGCCACTCATAAGCGTTTGTGTGTTTCTGCTGCTCATTTCTGCATGCGTGTTTTGCTGCTGCTGCTGCAATAAATGTGACTAAGACAAACCAGACGGCAAGTATCACTACAGACATGACAAAACGACTCATTAAATGTAAATTTTTAGAACAAATTTAATAACTTCTAAAATAATTTTTTAATCAGTAAATCTGCATGTCATCAGTGTGAAGTGGCAGAATCAGCAGCTGATGATAAATGAGCTCAACATCTGCGTGTGTTTGTGTTTTTAGATGAGAAAAGCATGTCAGAATACAGACAAACATCACAGATCATCATCCGTAAAACACCACAACTCACCATGAACATCTGCTTTCAGACAGAAAACTCAACCTGACTGCAGTAATACAGATTATCATTCACAAAGACAATAATTTTATTCATAAACTAAAAGTACAGTGTGCACATTTACATGTAAAATACGTTTGATGCCATGAAATGAAACCCCTTTAATTTGTAATTTAGCGATCTGCTAAATCATGAATTTGACCAACATTGTGTAACTGATCTGTAAAATTGCTGAGACTTATTTAATAAAACTTGTAGATTTCTGAAGTGGACGTTTGCTGTTAACCAACATTTTTTTTAGTTGAAGTCAGTTTTAATTTAAAGCACGATGTTTCAGATTTCATCAGTATTGTATTTTATTATTAAATTCTTAAGACTTGGCAGTAAACCATTGTTATATTGTGTGTGTGTGTGTGTGTGTGTGTGTGTGTGTGTGTGTGTGTGTGTGTGTGTGTGTGTGTGTGTGTGTGTGTGTGTGTGTGTACGTGTTTTTGTGACATATCAGGACACAATTCTGTATAATGACATGGGTATGACACAGGTATTACAAAAAGCAGGTTTAAATATGAGGATATTGGTGACGTCCTCATTTCTCAAATTGCTTATAAATCTAATAAAAGTTTAATCAGAGAGAGTAAAGCTGCACACTGTCTCCTGTGATGGTTGGGTTTAGGGGTGGGGTGGGGTGAGGGCAATATAATATACGCTTTGGACTGTATAAAATGAATGGAAGTCTATGTAATGTACCCACTTTTCACAAAAACAAACATGTGTGTGTGTGTGTGTGTGTGTGTGTGTGTGTGTGTGTGTGTGTGTGTGTGTGTGTGTGTGTGTGTGTGTGTGTGTGTGTGTTTCAGAAGCAGCTTGTGTTGATGTTGTTTTCCATTCTGATCTTGTTATTATTAAGGTCAGTAAATGTGTTATTTGAGCTGAATGTGTGGTTTGATGTGCTGTGAGAGTGTTCAGACTATGTAAGCGAGTGTGTCAACAGACGATGCGTGTTTGTTTCAGTTTTTCTTATAAAAAGCAAAACAAACAAACTTTTTGGAGATCATCATACAGTAGCCAATATATATATACAGTTAAAGTTAGAATTATTAGCCCCCTTTAGATTTTTTTTTCTTTTTTAAAATTTTCCCAAATTATGTGTAACAGAGCAAAGAAATTTTCACTGTATGTCTGATAATGTTTTTTTCTTCTGGAGAAAGTCTTATTTGTTTTATTTCGGTTAGAATAGAGTTTTTAATTTTTTTAAAAACACTTTTGGGACAAAATTATTAGCCCCTTTAAGCTATTTTTTTCCGATATATATCAAACCATCTTTATAGAATAACTTGCCTAATTACCCTAACCTGCCTAGTTCACCTTATTAAATGTCATTTTAAGCTGTATAGAAGTGTCTTGAAAAATATCAAGTAAAATATTATTTACTGTCATCATGGCAAAGATAAAATAAATCAGTTATTAGAAATGAGTTATTAAAACTATTATGCTTAGAAATGTGCTGAAATAATCTTCCCTCCATTAAACAGAAATTGGAGTGAAAGTGTTTGCATTTATTGATGATTTTGATTGAATGTGAGGGCTGTGAGTCTCTTCTGGTACAAAGGAAACTGTTAATTGCAATAGTGTCTGACTGAGTGGTATCATACAGGGTGTGGGGTTAGGGGCGGGCTTAGATGTGCACATTAAAAGCATTGCATCTGCACTCAGTTTGCAGCCAAACCCTTCTTGTATATTGTCCAGCATCAGTGTGTCTGATCTCAGCATCAGTCTCTCTCTACCTCTGGAAGTGGAATATCAGGATAAAAACACCTACAGCTGTGTGATCAACAACACCATCACAAACCATAATGACTATGTGTAAGATGTTTTATACATCAAACTTTCATTCAGTCTTGCATTCTTTTAAAACTGTAAATATATTTAAAATGACAACCAAAGCATATTACTCGGTTGATGTACTCGGTTTAATTTTTATTGATCACATTTTTTAATTTCAGGCATTTCATCAGGCTTTTTTGTTCTGGTTATGCCGACTTCTGTAGCAGTTGTAGTTCTGGTGATTTGTGGGTTGACGCTTTATCCACACATCAAAAGCACAAGAAGAGAAGGTCAGTTTGATTGTCAACTCATCTAAAATACTGATTCCTAAATGACAAACTGCTCTCAGTCAACTTTACGCTTGTGTTTGTAGATGGCAAAAGCCTGTCAGAATACACACAGGTCACCTACAGTCTTCAGGCGACAGATCTGCCACAGGTTGCTGATTTCCTCGTTTAACACTGACTTCACATATAAACTTTAGTTCATTTTGACTTTTTTTGTTCATTGTTTTCACAATTCTTACATTTATTTTACTTTCTCTCAGCTCTCATTTGGAAAAAGAGAATGTCCATATGTGTGTAACAACCTTCTTATCTGTGCAACGACATTATGTCTGCAAATTTATTTTAGTTACAAAATGTGTTAATTGTTTTACATACATAAGTTCAGCTTAATTAAATATGTTATGAAGAAGAATAAATGTGTTTTTATTCAAGTTGTCGCAACTAATTTTAGTCAGAAATATGACATGGACTTATATAGAAGTCGTCAAAATTATTCACCCTCCTGGGATTTTTTCCTTTTTTTAAAATATTTCTCAAATTATGTTTAACAGAGCAAGAATTTGAATGAATTGTCATAGTATTTCCTATTTTTCTTTCTTCCAGGGAAAGTCTTATTTGTTTTATTTCAGCTAAAATAAAAGTAGTTCTTATCATTTAATCTGAAGTTCCCTAAGCAATATTTTCTTTCTTCGATTGTCTATAGAACAAACCATCATAATACAATGATTTGCCTAATTACCCTAACTTGCCTAATTAACCTAATTAGGTCTTTAAATGTCACTTTAAGCTGAATACTAGTACCTATTATGAACCGTCATCATGCCAAAGATAAAATAAATCAGTTATATTAGAGATGAGTTATTAAAACTATTATGTTTAGAAATGTGCTGAAAAAAATCGTCCCTCCGTTAAAAAGAAATTGGGGACTAATAATTTAGGGGGGCTAATAATTCTGACTTTAACTGTATATCTGCATATATCAATAAAAATATAGCTAATGTATTTGAACATAAACATTCTCATGGTTAAAAAATATATATGTAAACAGTCATTTTTGCAATATTTTGAAATATATGTTGCATAAGTATGTATGTGAAAACTGTCATATATGTGACTGGCACCTGACTAAACTAATTTCATTTATACATTACTAAAATGACAAATTATACATAAACAGATGTGTGTTATGACAACATGCAGTTGAAGTCAGAATTATTAGCCCCCTTTGAATTTTTTTTTTTTTTTAAATATTTCCCAAATTATGTTTAATGGGGCAAGGAAACTTTCACAGTATGTCTGATAATATTTTTTCTTCTGTAGAAAGTTTTATTTGTTTTATTTCGGCAAGAATAAAAGGAGTTATACATTTTTTAAACACCATTTTAAGGACAGAATTATTAGCCTCTGTAAGCTATTTTTTTTCGATAGTCTACAGAACAAACCATCGTTATACAATAACTCGTCACTTTAAGCTGTATAGAAGTGTCTTGAAAGATACATAGTCAAATATTATTTACTGTCATCATGGCAACGATAAAATAAATCAGTTATTAAAGATGAGTTATTAAAACTATTATGTTTAGAAATGTGTTGAAAAATCCTCTCTTTGTTAAACAGAAATTGGGGGGAAAATAAACAGGGGGTCTATTAAATCAGGAGGGCTAATAATTCTGACTTCAACTTAATGTTTTTTGCTGATTGTAACTTAACTTGTAAGTTAATCATGTTCTAGCTTAATTTTATAGGTTCTGCAAGCTGTTTTAGGTCAGTTTAACATAATGTAAATTCAAATGACTTGAGTTAGTTAACAAATTCAAGACAATGTTACTAAATACACATACAAACATAATTTTTTTAGACAACTTGATTTGATTTGAGCTTTTATTTAAATCGGTTTCATTAATTTTTTTTGTTTTTAAATAAGACCTGGTTTATCTATAGGAAACACAAAACATACTCGCAATTCTAGACTTGACCATATATTGCCATATTTCAGATTTCTATACGTAATCGATCGCTTTATTTACAGATAAAATTAATTACATCACTTTTAAAAACAATATTTAACAGAAATAAACGTCTGTTGATGAAGACGTGTGGGTGAAAACAACTTGGTGGAAACTTTTGAGCTGTTATTGAAGTCAGTAAACTGGGCGTCTGTGCTGTGGTTTAATCGTCTGTGTGAATGTGCAACACAAAACTGCGTCTTAGATAAATGTGCGGTTTGTCGACTTCAAAAATAAACATTTAATGAGATTGGTGTGTGTGAAAGAAACAAAGTTTGGATGAAATCGTGTGATGTTTACGTTTCAAGCATGACGATTTTCTCTCATGTTTGTTCATCATTGAGGGTTTTTAAAACAAATTTTCATAAATGATATCTACTGTAGGCCTACATCATGTAAAATTTAAGTGTTTAAGTGTTTGTATTTAAGATTCCATCATTTCGTCTTTTATATTGATGTCTACTTTTATAAAATATATCGCATAAAATGTTTTAAAGGGATTTGGTATGAATTTACTCAATATTTACTTACTGTCAAATGGTTAAAACCTTTTTCCAAAAGCTTTTTTATTAATGCAAAAGCATTTTAAATATTTATAAGATATGTAATACATTAACATCCTCAAATTAAGAAAATATACAGTAAATAAGAAATAAATGACAGAAAAGAGAGTAAAAACAGATAATGCATTTGATAATTATAACAATTACAACAATAATAACAAAGTCTAGATTATTTAAATAAGACACAAGAATTTATATTAACCATTTCTCATGGTGTGTCGGGTGTATACATATTTTGCAGCTAGTTTAGACATCAATTTATCCTCTCCGAGCACAGTATTTCTGAGTCATTTAAAATAAAAAATGTGTTTATTAATGTTTCAAATTGGGAAACAAATATGTCTGTAGTTGAATTTCCTATCAACAGTTGGATTATTCACCCCCTTCAAATAAAATCTAGTTTAATATGTTTTTCTTCTAACTCGGTCGAATATTTTTATCTATTTTAAGATTAGATGGAATTAAAGAACCATAAAAGAAGAAATCTCATGCTGATCAATGCACTATAAGACATTTAGTGACAAAAAGTCAAGGCAACAAATACTTTATGTTGCTTTAACTTATTTTAATAAGTTAATCAGGTTTCAACCTAATGTAACAATCATTTTAGTCAGTTTGATTTAAGTTGAGATGACTAAAAAGGTTAATTTGATACTAAACTAAAACATTTAAGGAAGCAAGATTTTTTAATTTGTGTGAAGTTGAATGAGACGCCTCCCTCTTTAGTTTGTTCTGTCTGTTCTAGTTTGCTGGTTGTTTTTAGACCTGTTGCATCTCATGCTTCAAGACTGTTTGGGGTATTTAGAAATATGGTTGTTTGTGCATTTTTACTCTTTTGTCTGTGGCTTTTGGGTGGTAAGTAGCTGTATTTGTTTGTGACTTCATGTAATGTCGAATTCTTGTAGTCTTGTAATAGAATTTCTCGTCTTGCAGTTTGAATGGAAGCTGAAATGCCGTGAGACACTGTGTTGTAGTTTGTTAAAATAATACCAGTTTGAACTAATCTTCATTTATTTGTTAATCTTCACATGAATTTAAGCGTATGGGTCTGAAAAATAAAACTCCGACCCTGGGAGTGTTAAAGGACCTGCACTCAGAACAGAAAAATGGCATTAAAGATACAATAAAATTGTATTCCCGTACAATTTAAAAGCGCAATTTTAAATATTTAGAAATTTTAGGTTACTTGGCTATATTATTCTCATGATATTTGCTTTTCATAATGAGTTTCTGAACTTACATGAGCTGCGTGTGGGACGAAGAGAAGATGTTTGTTCCTTTTTATTATTATTATAATTTAGAGTAATAAATTAAACTGATGGTGTACTATATGAATTGCAATTAAAGATGCAATTTACGATTTTTAAAAGGATTTTTTTGTAGGATGCTTTAATGAACTTTCTTTCTTTGATTAATATTTCAAGCTTATTTGTATAGCCCTTATTACCATACTTATTGTAAAAGAAGACTTTTGGATTTGTTGATATCATTTTTGTTTATTATTACTCTTTTCTTTCGGGCTTCAGCCTTTTGAAGTTTTAATACGGGCAAAAAATGTCCACGCTGTATTAAATGTTTCATTTGAGCACCTTAATGTTGTTCTTGAAAGCAAAAAAATTCTAACATCGTGACTACACCTCACGCAACCTAATATAGACTTTACATTTGCTCCCTTGTCAGAAATAGTGAGAGTGCTTAGAATTTGTCAGAAATAGAGAGAACAGTTTATGTTTTTGTGATTTGTTGAAACATCGCACCAGACACAACTGAATCGGTGATTATAATACAATCTACTGACTGATTTTGCTCAGCTTGAGTACAATTTAGACACAGTGTTATCATTTAATTTTAAAATAGCAATTTTCAATTTTTACATAAATTCTGATGATATCTGAGAAGATCTTCTGTGACTATATTTCTTTCAGGTGTTTCTGGTGTTCAAGCAGAAGAAACAGAGACAATATCAGTGACTGAGGGAGATTCTGTCATGCTAAACACTGGAGTTACTGAAATAAAGATCAATGATCAGATACTGTGGTTATTTAGGCTTCATAAAGCAGAGACTGGTATAGCTGAAATCTATAAACAGAGAAACTATACATATGATGATGATGAGAATAATGAGAGATTCAGACACAGACTACAGTTAGATAAGAAGACTGGATCTCTGACCATCACAAACATCAACAAACTACACTCTGGACTAATGATCATTAGAGAAGGTAGCAGACAAAAGACTTTCAATATTGATGCCAATGTTGAGCAAACTGAAAAACCTTATTAAATGATCTTTATTATAATAAATGATTATTTTAGTTTAAATCAAATGTACATTTGGAACTTCTTATCATACTTTTTTAATTATCCATACAGTTGGAGGAATCTTAATCGGATATATAAATAAGGCACACACACAAAAAAACAAGCAAACAAAAACTTCTCATCTGTATGAGTCACTAATTAGTAATTTTCCCTCCAGTTATAAACAAATGATCTGATTCTATTTGTTTTTTCTTTACACACATGCTAGTCATATTACTATTTGGTCAACTGTGTATAATTTTTCACTTATTTGCAGCTCATCTGCCAGTTCCTGTAATTAGTAGCAACTCTACAACCTGTTTAACATCTTCATCATCTTCTTCATCAGTTCAGAGATGTTCAGTGGTGTGTTCAGTGGTGAATGTGGGTGCTGTGAGTCTCTCCTGGTACAAAGAAAACAGTGTATTGTCCAGCATCAGTGTGTCTGATCTCAGCATCAGTCTCTCTCTACCTCTGGAGGTGGAATATCAGGATAAAAACACCTACAGCTGTGTGGTCAACAATCCCATCACAAACCGCACCACACATCTGGACATCAGTCAATCCTGTCATACAAGATCAGGTATACAGACAGCAACAGTTTTAACATTAACTGGTAAATGTGCTGATCATATTGTGTCTGGATGAAGTCATATTGAAATAACTGATCATCTTCTGTTTATCACAGAAACAGTCCATTATGCATATTTCCTACCACTCATAAGCGTTTGTGTGTTTCTGCTGCTCATTTCTGCATGTGTGTTTTACTGCTGCTGCAATAAATGTGACCAAGACAAACCAGACGGCAAGTATCACTATAGACATGACAGAAAAACTGGTTTAAAACTATTTTTAAATTAATAAATTAATAAATGTCATCAGTGTAGTGGGCAGGATGACGATAAATGAGCTCAACATCTGCGTGTGTTTGTGTTTTTTAGATGAGAAAAGCATGTCGGAATACACAGAGATCATCTACAGACAAACATCACAGATCATCAGCCGTAAAACACCACAACTCACCACGAACATCTGCTTTCAGACAGAAAACTCAACCTGCCTGCATTAGTCCTGTAGGTTATCTATTTTCATTTAATTAATAAAGCACCATTAAATGGAAAACAAGCAGTTTTACAAGATTACAGAATCTAATGCAATATGTCCATTCAGTGTAAATGCATTAGTGTTGACTAGAACTATACTAAACCTGTGTATTTGATGTATTCAATAAACTTTGATTTCTCAATGGGATCTTTGATTATCTTTTTTTTATTTATTTTTATTTAAAGATTCTGCCTTTATTCTCTTAACTCATTTATTTTATTTTGTGTGTATGTATACACACACACACACACACACACACACACACACACACACACACACACACACAGTTCTGTCTGTTTCTCAAATCTGATTGGCTGGTAGCCATAAGATATTAAAGCAATATCAGTGCTCATACAGCCTATTCACCCTTGTGTATTACTTCACCCATATGAGAGGACAACAGTTTGACAAAAATAGCAGCTGTTGGACAACATAATGTATTTTGAGGCTTATTTAGGTGAGAATGTTGTTGTTAAGGTTGCAACTATTCTGTTTATTCATAAGGACGTTGCCTATTTTAAATATTCAAAATCTCAGAGATTCAGCATGTAGGCGGACATCAGCCTGTTTTACTGAGCAGAGCAAAGACGGTTGATGTTCCACCACAAGATGTCGACAGAGACCGCATAAGCCCTTAGAGGACCAAAACAGCATTTTTTTCAGCGTACATTTCACACTACAGCTGAACAAATCATTATAAAATAGATGTGACATTCTAGGTCGATCTTTCTCTTTTGTATTTTGTAGTGCTGTATTTATGCCATAGTAATCTGGGAGTGTTTGATTTGCCCTTGGCAGTTTTAGGGTTAATTATTGTGATCTCTCAATTACAACAGATTTGTCATCACTTTAGATCATGAGTTAACAAACTCAATCCTGGAGGGCCGGTGTCCTGCAGAGTTTAGTTCCAACAGAAACTTCCAGGCAAGTGTGTTGAAGGAAATTCAAGGTAAACTATGCAGGACACCGGCCCTCCGAGTTTCAACACCCCTGCTTTAGACATTACGCTAGAAAATCATTCAAATACTAGCTCTAAAGTGACGTTGGTAAATTAGCAATGGTTTTTGCTGTTCTGACGTCAGCAGTAGATGTGAATGAACAACAGAAAAAAAGTAGTTCCTCAAAAAAAAAAGGATTTTAAGACTCTCCGTGTTTAATTTTATTTTTTATATACATGATTATGCTGCTGAACTGTTGTATAAACGCAATATCACACTTGTAGCAGTGCAATGTGGCTGTATATCAGCACTGGTGGGACACTAGGCACTCCGTCTGCAGCCTTGAGCCAACACACGCTTCTCACCAGTACTGATATACAGCCATATTGCACTGCTGCTTGTGTGATATTACTCACATATAGAGAAAATAAAATAAATTAATGAGTATTATTAATATATAACTATTTACTCATACTCAAGTGGTTCTAAACCTTTATAGATTTCTTATAAATTGAACACAAAAAAGTGTGTTATTCTGAAGAATGTTCTGAACAACAGCCATTGACAGGCATAGGAACAAAATATGTGGATGTCAATGGCTGTCAGAGGACATTCCTGAGTATATCTCTACTTTTGTTCAACAGAAGAAACTCAACAAGGGTTTGGAACATGTAAAGGATGAGTAAATGATGATGACAAATGTTTTTGTTTTGTTTATTTTTATGGTTGAACTATATCCCTTTAAGACCGTAGGAAGAGAACCAACTCAGGCTCATAAAAAAATGCATGCCAGGGCTAAGTTAATAACACGTTTTGCACCCGTTTCTGGTTTTTAAGATCAGATAAGTTGTCTAAGCTCAATGCGTGTGGGTTGATTTGCTGAGAGGATGCAAACGCACACAACTGGTGTTTGTTAGACAGTGTGTTTTGTGTTCGTGACAGTGTGAGACAGGGGCTGTTTCCTTTGGTAACAAACAAACCTGATCAGACTCAGTGATGACCTGAATTATGAAGGGTTTTTATTATCATGACCTGCAATCTAAACGCGTGAAGTCTGTAAAGTAAATCAAAGAAGAAGATAACTAACAGATCGAATGTAGTCTGAGGAAAACCAGGGGGCTTTTGCTTCAGTAGTGGACAATTAGTAAACGGATTCAATAAATTGATCTGTTGTGTCTGAAGTGACTCTCGACTGGATGATTCTACAATGACGTCTTCTCAACTGTGTTCTCTGATGCTGTTTGTATTGAGCGGTGAGATATTTATATTATATTTGTGTTTTAGAAAAAGTAGAGCATTTACTTTAGAACAAATACATTTCCACAAGAAGGAAAACAGCTTTATCTTTTAGGAGCGAGACGTTAGACTCTATGAATTGACCTTTTAGTATGTTCATTTAAATATGGCCTCATAATAATATTTTTCAGGTGTGTTTGGTGCTGCTACATACAAAGTGAAGTCAGTATCAGTGACCAAGGGAGATTCTGTGACTTTAAACACTGATGTTACTGAAATACAGAGCTTTGATGAGATTCTGTGGATGTTTGGACCTCGAGATAAGCATATTGCTGAAATGTACAGACAGAACATTGACATGTTTGACAGCAATGAGATATTTGGAGACAGACTCAAGATGGACAGACAAACTGGATCTCTGACCATCACAAACATCACAACTGAACTCTCTGGACTTTATAAACTCACCATCATCAGCAAGAGGCTAAATTCCAATCAGAGGTTCAATGTTATTCTCTATGGTGAGTAAAATGAAGTAATTTAGGATAATTACTGAAAATTACATTGTAAAAAAAGTGATTAGCTGACTTTAGTTTAAAAAGGTGAGTAAATTTGTTGTCTTAAAATGATTAAATACATGAGCTACGTGCATAGTTGTAAAATACAACAAAGTCAACTTTAAGTTAGTGGTTAAAGTTGAAGTTGTCCTCCCCCAGCCCTGCACATTTAAAATGTCTCTTTTATTTGACACAAAAGGATCAGTTCATGGATCTCTCTAATAATGAGCTGATGATCTGATTAAGGTGTTTTAGAAAGACATGAAAAATGTACAGGACGGTGGGGGACCGAAGACCACAATTGAGAACCACTGACTTAAAAGGAACAGTCCAATTTTTTTTCTTCAAAACTAGGTCCATTTTACAACTCGCCTATAGTTAAACTGTTTTACAATTTTTTAATCTATTCAGCGGAGTCCAGTGGGAACACATTTAGCTTAGCTTAGCATTAGGGTTAAGCCAATAGATAATGCCATCATCCATCACAGACAGCCGATAGCCATCACGATGCTGAGGCAGCATCGCAATCCTCCGCCCCACAATACAAATACACACTTAGGCCCCGTTTACACCACTTAGTTTAAAAATGGCATTTTAGAACAAAAACAGTCCACGTCTACGTTGACATTTCACCTAGCATTTCTGAAAAACCCTCCTCCCACACTATACCACTGACAAAAGCACATCACTTGACCACACACACACACACACACACACACACACACACACACACACACACACACACACACACAAACACTCTGTCATGGGGTCCAGCAGTCAGCCCAGAGAGCAGTGCAGGTCAGACAGTTTATAAAGGATGTACCGCTGGATGGCGTCTCACTATAGATGGTAAACGTGATATTTATCTCATCTTGTTTCTATCTAACGACTCTTCTGTCTTTTGAATTTATCAGGTAACGTGTCACAGCATCAGTACACTGCTTCAATCTTTCACTTCGCATACTTAGTAATTTTAGTGAAAACCCTAGATACTGTTAGTTGGTTCCTGTTGGTTGTGCACCTTTTTTAACCAACCAGGTTTGTTGACGCCATTATAATGACACAGATCACTCTGCTTATTCATGCCAGAGTCCTGCTGAAAAAGTGATTGACAGGTGGTAATTTGTGTGTAACTTATTTTTATTTATTAATGATTTGGTTATGAGTAAAACAAAGACCACATGGGTCAAGTAGTTGAAACATTAGGCTACAAATAATTAATTTGTTGTAAATTATTAATTTAGCGCTGCCTACAATGACATGGTCCATCACGATGTTTCACATTAGACATTTTACGATGCAAAAATGGTTGACATCGCCCAGCCCTAGTTAGCATAGATCATTGAATCAGATTAGACCATAAGCATCTTGTTTAAACAAATACCAGAGTTTCAAACATTTTCCTGTTTAAAGCGCTTCTGTAGTTACATCTAGTACTAAGACCAATGGAAAATGAAAAGCTGCTGTTTACTAGACCAGCTATAGCTAGGATTTATACCAGGGGTTCTCAACTGGTTTGGTCATGGGAGCCACATTTTTACATGGTCATCATCAAGCCATGACCCAAATTTTTAGGAACTATAATACAATTTTAGGAATTATAATTAATTTGTATTTATTTGTTAACATACACAAGTGGTGACAGATAAATCATAAGAAATTCACCAAGACTTACAAGTAAACAATATTTTATTGCTGTCATTTAACAAAATGGATCAAATTATAGAAATAATACAAAGAAAAACGACAAATACTGTAAACAGTGGTTACCATGAACTAAACTGAACTGTTAATAAAACATGTTGTCTAGTTTCTAAATGTTGTTTTAATTTAGAAGGCTTTGTGTTTTCTTGTGAGAGCACCTCACTAAATATGACACTGAGGCTTTAAGTCTTTTTTGTCGTCAATATATGTAAATCCATACTTTACATATTCGGGGTCATACTTGCGCTTCGACATATTTGTTACTGTAATTAAATAAAATTTCACAAGTCAAACGGTAGAGTTGTCACGCCAGAATTTCAAAATAAAAGTCCAGCATATGCAAGTAAAAAAATTAAACTTTTGTTGTTTTTTTTAACCACACACTCCGCGACCCACTGAAAATTTTCCCACGACACACTTTTGGGTCACGACCCACCAGTTGAGAAACACTGATCTATACAGTACTCTCATTTCTGTCTAATAAACAAGGTACTTGGCTGCCATACCATAGCTACAGCCGGTGCTTTGTTAACTTTAACTAACATCTATCATAGTACACAATAAAACAACAGAAGAGTCAAGAACTTTAAATAGGAAAATTATCTAAATATTTTTGTCATTATTGAGCAAGATGCTAATGGTATAATCTGATTCAGTGGTCTATGCTCAACTAATATAAAAGTGCTCCTGCCAGAAACAGAGATCAGCTGAAGGAATTAAAATTGGTAAAATTCTTCTTTTTATTTCTAGAGGGTTGTAAAATTAAAGTTTTCAAAAAAGGAGGACCGTTCCTTCAGCAATCCAAGTCACACTCTGTTTATTCACCTCTTTAAATTAAAGCAACTAATCACTTTTTACAGGAAACTGAATATATTAAAAGTTACAGAATTAGTCTTTTTTTTTTTAGATTTTACTATTATTACCTGGCTTGAATTATGGCTAATAATGTTTATTTAATACAATTTTACCAGCTCCTCTACCTGTTCCTGTCATTAGCAGTTACTCTACAACATGTCCTTCACTGTCGTCGTCATCATCAGTGTGTAGTTGTTCAGTGGTGTGTTTAGTGTTGAATGTGAGTGCTGTGAGTCTCTCCTGGTACAAAGGAAACAGTGTATTGTCCAGCATCAGTGTGTCTGATCTCAGCATCAGTCTCTCTCTACCTCTGGAGGTGGAATATCAGGATAAAAACACCTACAGCTGTGTGATCAACAACACCATCACAAACCGCACCACACATCTGGACATCAGTCAAATCTATCACACATGTTCAGGTATGATAAAGGTGATTTTAGCGGTCTTTACTAACCTAAAAGAGTTCAAGTGATGTCTATAACCTTGTGTTTCTCCTTCAGACTCTGACCAGTGTTGTGGATTTACTGATGCTGTCATACGATTGGTCATCTCTGCTGTAGTGGGCGTGGCTACTGTTGCTGCAGTCATTTATGACATCATATCTGAACGTTCAGAAAGACAGCGTATAAAAAACAGCAGGAGGCGATATTTTCAGATCTAACACACTTTTAGATTTAGGTTTTAAAGAATCAGGCAGTTTCACTGATGACTCTTGTTAAACAAATCAACTCATTCATTAAGTGGTTAAACTCCTTTCTGGATCAATAAATAAATAAATACTTTATCCCTGCAACAAGCTATTACTGAAAATATGAAATACTGCTTTCTGTTGTGTATCTTACAATTAATTATTACTGTGCAACAATTATGTCTTAAAACTAATTACTACTGTGCAATTATTAGCACTAAATCAAACTGAATTGTTTGACTTAATAAATTACTTTACTTACAGATTGAATATCTATTGATTATTGGTTGTTACTTGTTTATTTTGGATGGATTGGTTAAATATAGCTGATGGAGACTTACTACATCATTCACATTTTCTACCTCTGAATCTCTGGGATTCTTGTAATTCACAAAGAACCCAGACCAGTGCCTTTTATCCTCTAAAATGTATTTTAAAAAGCATTGATTTTTATCAAGCTCTAGGAGATCTTTAACTCCCTCTTTTGGCCAACATCTGAGCTAAACTGGATAAGACTACACTTTTATTCATCTAGAAAACAATAATGTAGTCCAGTATTTAGCAAAATATATGTCCTGACACCAGATGGAGCTCTTGACAAGCATCTGAAAGAGTTTCTCCTAGGTAGAGGAGTCAGTCTAACTTGTCTGCGTTGCTCTTTTGTTCTAGATCAAATGTCTTAAACTGGATTCCTGGAGAGCCGCAACTCTGCACAGCTTTGCTCCAACCCTAATCAAACACAGCTTATCTAACTAATCAAGGTGTTCAAGACTAATAGAGACTATTAAGCAGCTGTGAGTTGGAGGTGGTTGAAGCTAAATTGTGCAGAGCTGCGGCCTTTCAAGGAATTGAGTTTGCGACCACTGTTCTAGATTAATGTCATTTGTTTACATCAGGTTGTAATAACAAAGACATCTCAGACAATGTCACCTTTTGCATTTAAAGTGACATAACTAGGCAAAAGTCACCTTGAGCCCTATCATGCACACAGCGCAGTATGGCACAAGACGTGTTTGGCGCATTTTGTTGCTATTTTCAGACCAGCACAACTGTCATTTTCATGTTTTGCACCACGTTGTTTAAATAGCAATTCCATTTGCACCACTTCTTGGACTCATGGGTGTGCTGATCTATAAAGGAGTTGTGTTAAGGCGTATTGTTGACATGTGGCTATGTTGAGGAACTGAAAAAGACTACAAAATTGACCAACTGAAAGCTGCTCTTAAGTCCAGCGCAGAGCATGTTAGCGCAGAGCTATGCAGGTCCAAACACATTGCTTAATACACACTGGATGTACAATAAATAAATATAAAAATATAAAAACATTAATATAAAAACCACTGCCTTCATCTCGGAGGGCTTTATCAGTTTATTTATGACAATTAGCATTTGTATAATGTAATTATTATTATGCATATTATTTATTATTTGCATATTTATATTTGTGTTAATAAAAACTAGTTTACATTTCTCCACCTGGAGATGTATGCATCACCAAATAGGGCATAAGAATTGGACGAGTGTTTAGATAGAACTCAGTTTTTTAACAAATTAAATTAAAAATGTAGGCTGATGAATGTCTTCAGCGGAGGGAGTTTCCACCGTTTTATTAGTCCATGAAACTAAAGGAGTAAAAAATACAGTAAACAGAAAGTAAAGAGGCTGAATGGAGGAGGCTCGTTCTTTATCCTCTCGCTGCAGATGCTCTGTTTAACTGTTTTCTCACTAGTGAAGCGTTCAGTTTTTCCACTTTCAAATTTCGACATGTAAATAGCAAATGTGCCATGGAGCGACGCAACTGACTCTTAAAGGGAATGGGAGATGAGACGCTGATTCGTATAATGCATGTTATGCTCAAAACACACCCAAAACTCACTAAGAGAATAAGCTAAACCCTGTTAGACCATGCGCCAGGGTATGAAGTGTATTTGTTTGTCCTTAAAATAACATAAGTGAATTCGGACATGTCCTTAATTCTTTGGCCCCATGCGCTTTAGATTTTGTGCTTAAATCATTAAAATAGTGCCTTTATGGAAGTTGAACGGCGGAAGAAAGTAGTTCTCATACAAAATAATTTTTAGACTCTCTGCGTTTGACTTTCTTTTTTATTTACATGATTATGCCATCGAGCTGTTGTATAAACGCAATATCACACTTGTCACTGGTGGGACACCAAGGCACTCAGCCTGCGGCCTTGTGCCAACGCATGCCTCCCACCAGTGTATATATGATAAATATATATGATAAATACACTACCGCTCAAAAGTTTGAGGTCAGTACGATTTTTAAATATTTTAAAATAAGGTTCTCCTGCTCACCAAGGCTGCATTTATTCCATCAAAAATACAGTACAAATTGTAAAATTGTGAAATGTTATTGCACTATAAAATAACTGTTGAAAAGTAGTTTATTATTTAATTTAATCAATTATTGCAGTGATTTAAAGATACATTTTCAGCTTCATTACTTCAGTCATCAGTATCCTTCAGAAATCACTCTAATATTAATTATTATTACTATTATTATTATTATTATTATTACTATTATTATTATTATTATTATTATTAACAATATTAAAAAAAGCAATAATTACAAGAGTAATAATCTCATTTGAAACTACATACAATATGGATTGTACTATCTCTTTAAGACACTAGTAAGAGAGCCAACCCAGGATCATTGCAAATAGCCATGCCATGGACTATGTTCATGAGATGCTTTGCACCCATTTCTAGTTTCTGAGATCAGATAAAGTTGTCTAAGGTCATTCCGTGTGGTTTAAAGTGTTAACGCACACAACTGTTGTTTGTTAGACATTGTTTTGTGTTTGTGACAGAGTGAGAAGGGACATTTCCTTTGGTAACAGACCAACCTTCTGAGAACTGATCAGACTCAGTGATAACTTTTTATTATCATGACTTGCAATCTAAACGCGTGAAGTCTTTTAAGGAAATCAAAGAAGATAAGCATCAAATAGAAAGTAGTGTAAGGAAAACTGGGTGGCTTTTGATTTGGTAGTCGACAATTAAAAAAACGCTTTATATTCAGTAAATTGATCTGTTGTGTCTGAAGTGACTCTCGACTGGATGTTTCTACAACACGTTCTCACTCCCAACTCGTCATATACTGACGCTTGGTCAGGAACCCTCGGCATATATAGGGAATCCCTGCACGTCTAAATATGACGCTAAAGGGGTAACCTGTGCGTCAATAACTTACGCCGAGGGTTCCTGACCAAGCGTCAGTATGTGACGAGTTGGGAGTGAGAACGTGTTGCATCATGTGAACTAACATGATACCTGACATTATACACTGCCAGTCCATTCCCATCCCTCATGGGCTTTAAATGAATATCTTATGCAGGCATCAGAGTCTCATGAGAACATGAAAACTAATTTCAGGTGAAAACCTCACTAACCATCTTGATTACACAGAACTCTTTGTTCTTTTGTACTTTGTTCTTTTAGTCATGTAATTTAGTATAGAGCAGACGTTCTGGAAAATTTCCTGTCTCACACACTAACACCTTATTAAATCACAGACCGGATGCGACTGGGTGTCTCAAAGCCGACAGGTGAAGCGATATCAAAATCCAACAAAAGTTATTTCATCAGGGAGCAATCTTTCAAAACACCACAGCTGTGTGGCCTTCAAAGATCTAAAAAGCGATAGCTAATTATTTAGATAGCGGGATTATTCTGCCATATGACGCATTGTAATTTCTTTCTTTCCTTCATGAAAGGGCCATTTTTGTATAACTAAAGTCTTTTTTAATTCTCGTTTGGTACCAGTCACCTTTAAATATATCCAATCATAATAATTTATTATTAAACATTATTTCTTGATTCTATCCTTCAAACTTTGTCCACAAAATAAAACAAAATTATCATGAAATAAATTTTAAGGGGAAAAAAGATGGTAACACTTTATTTTGATGGTCCTTTTGAGTATTAGTAGACTGTCTGCTTAATATCTGTTGATACTGACATTCAACAAACATTAAACTGACTATAAGAAAATTAGCAAGTACATGTCAACTTACACCAACCCTAACCCCAAACTAACAGTCTACATATAATCCAATAAGAATTGGTTGTCATGTAGATGCAATGTAACTTACATTCAACAAACAGACCATCAAAATAAAGTGCATGGGTCATTGTAATGTCAAAATACATTGTATGGGTCAAAATGTATACATTCGTATATTAGAATATTAAGTAAAGATTATGTTACTTGAAATTATTTTGTGAATTTCCAAATGTAAATATATTAAAACTTAACTTTGCACTCAAGTGCGTTGCACAGTTCTGAGCATGCAATGCTTTTAATGTGCACACATAGCCCAGCCCCCTTACCCTATGCACAGTGACAACATCACTAGCTCTATTAAGTGCTTTGTGTCTGACATGCCATTTGTGGGACTGTGTGTCTCAGTCCATGTGCAAGTCTGCAGTCAGATCCTATTGCTTAATCTGGATTGATTTGTTTTTATTTTTGATCCTTCAGATTACAGATTTTCAAAAAGTTGAAATAGAATTTCAGCACAATATTATCTTAAACTATCCTAACCTAACGAAGTATAATAAAATATTTTCATTTATGTGCAGTTTAAGTTTATGTATTCGAGACACTATCTTGCCAAAAGTAAATGTTTTGAGATTCTGCATGATAGGGCCAATGTGCAAAGCCTTAGTATGGTTGGGTTTGTGAATTCAGCTTCTTTCCGTTAAGCTTAACTGCTTGCATATGTTTATATAATAAATACATCAGTTTTAATGTTAGCAGCACAATCTGTTTTGCAGATGGTAACCTTGTTTAGGTAGAAATAACCTAAATGATTTGATGTCAAACACCATAGGCCAAATAATAACCCAGCGTTGGGTCAAATATTGGTTAATTTTTTTCTTTTACATTAAATAAGATTTTTAACCCAACTGTTGGGTCTGTCCATTTTTTGACCAAGAGTTGAGATGAAACAACCCATTTTTACCATTTTAAAAAGTAAAGAGAGAAGTAAAAACTCTACTAAAAAAGGTAGATAATGTTTTATCTACCATCTTAAACCCTTATCCACCTAAACCCTTAAATTTCTATATATTTAGGCGTTTTGAACGAAAAGAAAAATGCAGCATAGGCTATTTTGATAAATTGCAATGTTCAACAGAAGAGGTTTTAATCGCCGCTTTCAAAGATGTCATGAATTTGAGGTTAAGATAGTCCTTTTTTGCATTTTGGGACATACATTGAATTAAAACGGTCTTGAAATGAAAGGGCGGTGGATGATTTCATCCTTTGGAAACCGATTGTAATTTTGGAAGATTGATGTCGGTAACAAAATGGAGAAAAATTTAAAAATTCAATTCGATACATATTTATGTCTAAAGCGCTTTTGCAATGTAGTTTGTGTCTAAGCAGCTTAACATAGAAGTTCTAGTAAATTGAATCTGTGTCGGCCCAGTTTTGAGAGTTAAAGTTCAGTTTAGTTCAGTTCAGTGCGGTTTAATTTGCACTGCTGAAAGTCCAAACACTGAAGAGCAAATTCATCGATGCACACCTCCACAAGTCCCGAACAATGCAAGCCAGTGGCGACAGCAGCGAAGAACAAACTTTACCAACAGTTGAAAGTGAAGGGAAAAAGCTAGAGAGAAACCAAGCTCAGTTGGGCATGATCATTTCGCCTCTGGCCAAACTTCTTGCTCAGACAAAAAGTGGACAAAAGCAGAGCAGAAATGAGACACCCACTGATAGCTCAGCCCTAAGGCGTTCCATGTGACCAGAATTGAATAAATAGAGAAGACTATGCTGCCTCCATAACATGGAAGAAAACTTTATGGAGTACTTGCAACAGTTCATTGCCTGTATTAGGTGTTATCCCTAGACCATTTCGGAGTAAAAAAAATAAAATAAAAGTTGGATATTGGTAGCCGAGGCACTTCTCATTGTGTTCTCATTCAAAATGGGAAGCTAGTCATTTTAGTGTATAAATGTAAGTCAAACTGGCCGTCTACAGGTTGTTAATAGCCGTTGAATAGAAACTGATCCTGGGGCTCCAAAAGCTCCTCTTAAGTTCCTCTTATAAAACATGCACATGCACATATACAATGCCATGCAAAAGTTTGAACACCCCTAATAATTTTCATAATTGCAAGCCATAGCCTGCTGGTCCTTCAAATCAGCAACTTCATTTGGATATATTTATACCCTAGGGAAAAAGCAACATTTCAGTTCTGACATAACACTTATTTAATCAACAGAGGCAATGCAATTTAATTTATAACAAAACATGTGAAAAAAATGGGCACTCCAATGGAAGGATGTTGTACAGCAACCTTTTGCTGAAATAAAAGCCTGTCAATGCTTTTTATAACCAAGGATAAGTCTCTGAATACTACTGAAGGCATTTTGGACCATTCTTCCTTGCACAATTTTCAATGATGTTTAAGTCTGAGGACTGGAATGGCCATTCTAGAACATTGTATCGTGTCTGAGCATGAATTCCTTGGTAGATCTGTGCTTTAGGTCATTGTCCTGCTAAAACATCCAACTTTGGCTCTGATTGCTAAACATTATTCTTCAGAATCTGCTGTCATTGGGTGGAATCCAATGCGACCTTTAACTTTGTCAAGGTTTCCAGTACCTGTGCTTTCCACTAATCCCCACAGCATGATTGACCCTCCACCATATTTTACAGTAGTGAACAGGTTCTTCTCCTGGAATGCTGTTTTTTTCCGCCATGCAAAGCACCTGGTTGTGGCATCTGTCCATAGTATATTTTTTCAAAATGATTCAGGCTTGTCCAGATGTGCCTTTGCATACCTCAAATGACTCTTCTTAGCAGAATGCGGAAAAGGCTTCCTCTGCATCACCTTCTATGGAGCTGTTCTTTGTGAAGAGATAATGACATTATCAGCAGCAAGATGTTCCTGGAGCACTTTGGAGGTGGTCTGTGGTTTGCCTTTCAGATTTTTTTCTTGGCCTACCACAACTTTCCTTCACAAGAATTGTTCCTGTGGCCTTCCATTTTCTTGCTATATTTCTGACTGTGGAGATAGAGATTTTAAACCTTTGTGATCGCTTTTTGTATCCTTCTCCTAATTTATGTTGGTGAATAATCCTAGTTTTTAGGTCATTAGCAAGTTCTTTTGACGTTCTCATGTTTCTACTTCATGGTTCACAATAAGGAGAAGCACAACTAGCAATCAGCTATCTTTAATATCCTTTTTCATGATTGGTTGCACTTCTGTTGGGATTGTTAAGGTTCACTGAGTCACTCAAATCAATTTTGTGTTGTAACCAATCAGCATTAAGTGACAAAAAGGTGCCCAAACTTTTGCACAGCCTATTTTATAGTTTCAATTTAATTTCACACATCTTAATACTGCTATACTGCAGATTTTTGTCTGGAAAAAAAACATGACATTATCTAGCTTTCTATACCGAATGGCATTTCACTGAGATCTTCTTTTATAAAGGAAGAGCACATAATTATGCAGCCACACACAGAGGCATGGCCACACTTTTGCATAAAACTGTATGGAGGAAACTGCCATCTGTGTGAAACACACAGACTGTGTTGACGTCTGAAATTGACAAATTTCTAGTCTCACCTGGACCAAAAAGCTGCCTGAGAACACTTCAAATGAATGTTAACCTGACTAGAGCAACGTATGGATCACACCAAACCAGTTAGCCGGACCAAAGCTAAAACGACGGATTGATGAAGCCCAACAGCTGACCGTCATCTTGTTGTGTCCTGGACATTAGAACAGTGTTGTTGCTGCTCATTCAATTTCCTTCTATAGAAACACCAATCCAGACTAGGCATGGGCCGGTATAAGATTCTGACAGTATGATAGCCTTGAATAAAAATACCATGATTTCACGGTATTGTGATTACTGCACTAAAATATGTTCTTTTCAAATGTCTAGGTAAAACTTTTTTCCCCTTTGAACACAATATATTTCATTTTAAAAAACATTTATAATATTTGGTTACAGTATGTCAGGCTAAATAATTCAAATAAATCATAGACTTCTGCTGTCTTGATTAGTTCCGATTAGTACCGATTTTTAAAATAATTTTAAAAAGCATATCTGGATATCTTTTTCTGCTGGAGATACTGTTGTCCTAGTAAACAAAACAAAAAAATAAAAATTAATAAAATAAAAATCTTATATATACCATAGGAACAATATAGCAGAAAATTTGAGTGGTTTTAAAACTTTGACTTTCCCAAATTGCAGTATACCTATGATTATCATCCCATGCCTAATCCAGACTAATTAACAGTTAGCCCTTTTAAATCTTCCACTGCCAACACAGACTACACAACAGTGAACAAAATGACACAAAACACTTTTATTTTCATCAAATCAAAACATACTGTAAGTAAATTGAATGATGATCTGAATTATTTATACTGTCATAAAATGACTTAACATGAGCAATAAATATAGGCTAAATTAGGAAAACATGTGGGACTGTTCCTAAAACATTTTGTGGTTGAGCCTTTTTAACCCAACCCCTCTCTCAACTACTGAAATCTAGTTTCTCCGCCCCCAGTTAAACACACAAATTTCTTGTCTGCATGTGGTTTGCAATGCAATAATGTTGAGCTTTTTTGTTTTCAAATTTAAACTTTCTGAGATGTTAAAAAGGGGGATTTACACATGTGTCTGTTTTTACCTGTTGCTTTTAGAGGGTAAGTTCTGTTTGTCTTTAATTCTTGTGGTCATGCATTTACAGACCTTGAACTGTATAACATCTTTTGCAGGTTTTAAGTTGACACATCAGCAACTTCAGACAAACACAGTGAAGTGCTTAATCTCATCACCAGCAAGTTTGCTTTTAAGTGATTATTTGTCACATGCAGAACAGACTAAATCGAATAGACTAAATTAAATAGGCTAAATCTCAAAGCAAAGCAATTTGCAGCAAGAGGAAGTATAGCTTTATTAAACTGATACATTTGCAAGTATGCAAGCATTTAGAAATGTATTTATTTTTCTGCTGTTATTTTAAAGTACAACACCAGTAATAAGCATTTTCACTAAATGCTTTGCTTGTGAATTACCCACAGCTCAAATGTTTTTTCATTAGAGAGTGTTTAAACTTTTGTGCATGTCATACACCGAATGTCTTAAGCTTTCCTTTCAACTTTTTACAAACCGCTGTGATTTGTTATCGCTTACTGTTTTTATTTTTCAGTTGTTCGTGGAGATGAACCAGAGACAATTTCAGTGATGGAGGGAGAATCTGTAACACTAAACACTGGAGTTACTAAAATAAAGAGCAATGATCTGATACTGTGGACATTTGGGCTTAATAATGCAGAGACTCGTATAGCTGAAATCTATACGAGAACTTATATATATGATGATGAGAACAATGAGAGATTCAGACACAGACTACAGTTAGATGAGAAGACTGGATCTCTGACCATCACAAACATCAACAAAATACACTCTGGACTTTATAAATTATTGATCATCAGTGGAGGAATCAAACACAGACATTTCAACATTGCTGTATATGGTGAGTGAATCAAAAAATAATTGTTTATGTGGGCAATTGAGATAGAAATTATGCATAACGAGACATTTCTAATGTTTAGAGATTGGTAGAGCGGACAAAAATTATGAACATTGTAAAAAGCAATTGGTTAATTTATTTAAATTTTCTTTAAATTAATTAACTTAAAAGTTACAAAGGATTTACTCGCGTTACAAAAACTCAACTAACTGCTTTAAAAGCAATGGGTTTGCTTAACCTTTTTAAGTTAACTAATCACTTTTTACAGTGTAGGCTACAGACCTACTTTATTCACATTTAACTTTTTTTTATAGTTTTATTAATTATTTGTACTGCAACTCTATTACTGTCATAATCACCAAGTAGAGTGCCCATCAGACACACTAGAGGGCACTCTGCACATCACATTTGCCACTGAACTGGACTACAAATCCCATCATGCCCTGCAGTCACAGCAGTTTCAGTTCATCTTCTGATTACTCACACACACGTGCAGTTCATCACGACTGATTACATGGACTATAAACACAACATTCGCACACATCCTAGTTGAGTCTTGTCAGTGGCGTCTGCAGCCGTACGGCTGTACGCACTGTGCGTACCTACCATGAGAGGGCGGAAATTAATGCCACTTTTTAAATTATTTTTTACAACATTTAAATTTATTATTAAACAGTATACACTACGATATATTGACAAAGCAAGAAAGAATTAGAATAAATAAAGGTGTGTGTTTATGTGTTTTAAAGTGTGTATGTACTTGTTACTGTTGTTTCAAACAAGGTTCAAAATGAGTAAACACTCTGTAAAACAGATAAACCTAATTGAGACATTTGCCAAAAGGTCTAAAAATAATGATACAAGTAATAATCTCCTGCACAGGGTGGAGACAGCGTCATCATCAGCACCTGAGCCGGGGGAACTGTCTCTTCAGACAGATCAGATCCAGCTGCGTAGCCTCCTCGCATGGAATGGCTAAAATTCAAGGTGTTTTAAAAATTTTATCTGACAGACTGGCATAAATAATCAGACATCTCCATTCTCACAGCGAGTTTGTGTTTTCTCACCCTTCCAACTGAGTTTGTTCCATCGAGGTAATGTGGGAACATGTTCAGTGCTGTTGCAAATACTTTTTAAACGCCGTTCCTGCTCATTCAAATCACTTGATTAATTAATTAAATCGTAGTTGACCGGTGCAACATGGAAAACAATTTAATACAGGCTTCTCTGAAACGGAACATTTCACTTTCATTTTATTTAGGCTAGATTATTATTTTATTTGACAGTCCAGTTCGTGATTTGGTATTGTTAAAGAATAGCGGATTGGTTTTGAAGCACTTCACCTCTATGTCATTCGTTCTTCTATTGTCTAGAAGGTAACTGACCAAGAAAAATATTTGAACAAAGAGACAAACTATATACGAAATTCGTTTTAAAACTATATTTTTTCCAAGAAACATATACTTTTGTTTGTGCCCGTCTACTACTCAACTGTGCGGGTGGAAGACTTTCGGTCTATGCTTTGGTTGGTTAATGCTTCACTAATTGTATTGTATCACAATCTTCTGTCATATATTTGCAATTTTTTAATATGTCATAATTTTAAAGATTACGTCTTGAGCATCTGATTTTTCCTTTGTGCTGATGTGCTTTTATTACATTTAGAATTCAAAGAAAATAAATTAATTTAAAAAAAGGAAACAAATAGATGAATTTCATAACTAATATCCTTAATATTGCCTTTGACAGTAAGCATCAGTGTTTCTTGATAAAATTGCGAGAAGGGGACGGGGCGGTGCTGGATTTGTGCATACCTTCGAATAAAATCCTGCAGGCGCCCCTGAGTCTTGTTACTGTGCATTACGAAGCATTTTTACAGCCTTGCCATTTTTTAAACCTTGGAGATCTTGCTTGTTTATACGGTTTATGATTGTTTTGCTGCTTGCCTTGGACCCATTTGCCTGTTACACACACTGTAACAAAAACAAAAATTTTACAGAAAATATCTCTAAATTTTTATTACAGTATTTTTTTTTTTTTTTGTCATTTCAAATTATATTCAAAACTCAGTAAAATGACAAACCATCTCTCTAACAGTTTGGCTTTCATTTTACATTTTATTTGATTTATTTTATGTATTATATAATGAATGACTAATTACAGCAGCTTGTCTGTTTTATACAATAAAATTGCCGTATTTTTTACACAGTGTTTTTTAAGTACATTTAAATTATGTAAAGTTAAAGTAATAAATTGTAATTACTTGTGTACCTCTCTATATTAAGGTTTATGACAATGCAAAAAAAATGTCTTGCAATTTTAAAGTAAACCCTTATAAGTTTTACTTTTAAATGTATTTTTATATTTAAACTTTTTTTTCTTTTTTGTATCTGTAAAAAAACTTTTAAAAAAATATTTAAAATAAATGAACATTTTAAAAAAAGATCAACTGACTGGCCAAACAAAACCATAAAATTATGGTAAAATCTCTGTTTAAATGTAGAGCACAAATAATAAATCTACAGATTTTTTTTCTTAAAATGTTTAAAAAGAAACACTGTTATTTTAATACAGCAACTGGTGCGTGTTTAATCATAATGATCTAGGAAAAATCTGTAAAATAACAGTGTTAAACAAGTGTAAACATTTTAATGAAAGTATTTGTAGATTTATCATTTTGCACTATATTTCAGCAAAGAGATTTTACCGTAATATTATCTTTTTTGTTTGGCAGCCATAGCTGCCAGTCATTTGATCTTTTTTTTTTTTTTTTTTACAGTGCAGACTACTCTTTAGATTTTTTGTATACTACAGCAGTGGTCCTCAACCACCGGGACGCGGTACCAGTCCATGGATCAATAGGTAGCAGGCCGCACAAGAAATCATGAATTATTTACATTTTATTTATCTGAGTCTGAACGATCATTTATTTTGAAAAATCCTTTATTTTGAAAAATGACCGTATTCTCTCGCTTACGTCTTGGTCTCTTGAGTGGCCAAATTTAACCCACAAGCAGCAAAATGAGTAAGAAACAAACATCCTTGAAAAGTTTCTTTGGGGTAGAAACTTTGTCTTAGCTCCTTTGTTGCCTAGCAACCTAAAAACCACCGGCCCAATCCCCATAAATGTAAAATTGCCCAAGCATTGACCGGTCTGTGGAGGATCAAAAGGTTGAGGACCACTGTGCTACAGTGTGCACCTGTATTGAATTTTGCCTGCCTGACTATTCTAATAAAAGCTGAATATGGATTCGACCCTTGTTGCCACATCCCATGATAACAATAACACACCATGCTACAGTAGCCTTAAGGCTAATCATATATTTTAAAGCTAAAACCATATATTTTGCTATGGATTAAACAGAATGTATGAGCATAGTAGGGAATACCAATATGGCAGGGACTTCACTTTTTAATTACGTCATGAAAAATCCAGTTCTGTAATAAGCATAAATAAGTAAGTCCAACAAACCAAACTAAGAATTTTTCACAAGTAACAATTGCAACCTCGTAAAAATGACATTAAAAATTATCATTAAAAATTGTGTTCATTAAATTTCATAGGAAGAGAGAAACTCTGCTCAATGTAGAATAATAAAAGTACTGTTATATAAAACAATAAAAAAAATACTTAGGTAAGGATACATTAAATGGATAATATCATGTCATTAATAATGGCGTTCAAAATCACAAACATCCACCATAGCTTGGAAACCATTCCTTAATCATAATTGAGCCAAACAAACAGTTTCATTTGCTTTGTTTATTTTGATGTGAGCCATTGCTATTTATATGAATAACCACCTTACAGTATAGACCATCTGATTCAACGTGGTTTACAGCGAATTTAGAATGAAGCTAATCTGTGCCAAGCCTGACAACACCCAATAGCTGTTCTGAATTCAGTTTATACCACAAATCGCTTTTATTGTCGCATCATCAGCAGCACTTGTGCTATGATGAGTGAAAAGCTTAGGTGCTGGCTCCAGACAGTACAAAATACAGACAGTGTAAATACAATGACAGCGCAAAATACAACTGCATACTCCTAAGAAGAAGAAGAAGAAGAAAAAAAACAGGACAATGTAAAATTGACAGCGATATGTACAATGAATAGGTGCCCACATAGTTGTAGATATGCACTGAATTCAATAGAGAAACAACTTGTGGCATCTTTATCATTGACTAATGACATTTTTCTTTCTCTTTCAGCCCTCCTAACTGTTCCTGTGATCAGCGATTCTCCTCAAAACCCTTTAGTATCAGAAAGATTCTCCAGCCAGAACTGTTTGCTGGTGTGTTCAGTGGTGAATGTGAGCGCTGTGAGTCTCTCCTGGTACAAAGGAAACAGTTTATTGTCCAGCATCAGTGTGTCTGATCTCAGCACCAGTCTCTCTCTACCTCTGGAGATTGAGTGTCTGGATGACTCCTACAGCTGCGTTGTGGCTTACTCTTTCACAAACCAGACTACACACCTCAACATTACTCAGCTATGCGGGACATGTTCAGGTCTGTGAACAATTACGAGTCGTCTGCTGTCATTTTATCTCGTTTGAAATCTGCTGTGATTTATTGTTGTTTGTGTTTAATGCATTTCAGCAACCAGACAACTCTTTATTCTGAAAGCTCTAATAATTACTGGTGTAGTCCTGTTGTTGTTGTTGCTGGTGGTCACAGTTGGAGTTTTGATGTTCTGGCACAAGAGGAACAACAAACAAGCAAGTCAGTTATCTTTCATTACACCAGAAAGCCATCAAATGAACTTACCCATTTCTCTTTTTTATTATTGTGATTTTCTAAATTGATTAAACAGTTGAAACTACAGAAGAAGAGGTCGTTTATACTGATGCAACATTTACTACACACAGAGCTCCAGATACTGTAAGATATCACTGCTTTTAATTTCGTCTTTGATCTAAATCTCTTAGTTGTCAGAAATCTTGCTTAGCTTGTATTGTTTGCATGTCTGTTTGGGGCTTTACATGCTGGATGGTGCAGAATTTAACCCTCATTTCTAAATGAATCTTTCATGCTGATGCTTGCTTGTTTTTGTTTATGAATATAACCAAAATAAACCAAAATAAAAGATGGATTATTTGTGCATCAGCATGCTTTAAAATTTTAGGTCAGTCTCATTATGTGCTGTTGTTTTCAAAACAAAAATTGCACAATAATCTTGCACAATACAAATAAAACTTTAAATAAATAAAAAATTTAAAATGAATTTCAGCAAATAAACACCCTTAATGTGTATATTCCTTTATTATGATTTTCATGCTGATAATGTTTACTTTTCATTTAGGGGAACTCCTGAGATAAATAAGTTATATCTCTGAATTTTAATAATAAATCTATATAAAATGCTGCACTTCCCACCTTCTTTATTCAGTCGCAATGACTTCTGGGATTTCTAAAACAAGTTCAGTGCTCAAGTCTGTGTCAACGCATCCTCGATTCCAAGAACGCATGCAGAAACTTGCACGCATGCTCCATTCTTGTGATCTTGAGTTTTAGACCTGAACTTTGGTGGTTGATGATCTTTAACCAAACACACCTGATTCAGATCATCAGCTCATTAGCAGAGATTGAAAGACCTGTAATGGTTGTGACCAGTGGTCTAGACTATATTTTGGATTCTACTGATAGTCAATGAGCCTTATTTTTTTTAAGAGTAGCCTAATTCAAAAGCATAAAAAACTTTGTTAAAAGAATATGAATAAAGATATGCATAAAGAATGTTACTTAACTTTTTTTACATTATGGCTGATGTTATATTGTGAATTTGCTCTTTCATGTGTTAAAAGTGTATATTATAATCAATGGTTTTATATTTTATATTTTCCTATTGCGTGTCTCTTTTGTTTCAGGAAACTAAGGGACTGGATCAGACCGAGTATTCAGAAGTGTTTCTGAGAAGAGGAGTCTGGTCAAGTCTGGTCATGTAGTGAACGCCCTGTTGTTTTCAGGAAGAAAAAGCATGTGGAATGGATGAGGGTAAAGCAAAGCAGAACTGCAGAGACTGTCAGTATGGTTTCAGTATTTATGCTATAAACACCCTTAAAGTCCACATTAACCAGAAGCTGAGACTGTTTTTTTTTTCATATTGTTAATCAGTTCCTAGAGAAATGAAATATTAAATTGGTATTGATTGTTCTTCGAAGAACCTTTAAAATGATAGAACCTTTTAGTTCTGCAGTAGATTAAAATAAAAAGGTACAAGGAAAGACGAGCCAGGCAAAAATTCAGAGCCGTTGATTGTCGGTTAGGAGCTGGTTTGTCTAGTGCTTTGCTTTTCCACCAGCTAGAGCCACTATAGAGCCCAGTCTGACATCAGTGCATACTGTATACGTCTCATCTTCCCCAGAAACACAAAGCAAAAGCACCAACACAAACACATCATCAGCAATCCAGTGCTATAAATGTTTACAAGTTTGTAAACCAATATCATTATCCAAACACTGCAAGATCAATTTGTTAATGCAGTGCCATAGTGTGTATAGAGAACAATGTCTTCACTACATACACTGTGATTGTAAATAGAGCGATATTAGAAACAATAATGGAATCAATATTATGTTTTGCTGCTTTTTAAAATATGGCGATAAAAACGCTTTCTGTTTGTCTTTATCTGTGACAGTAGGAGCGCCCCCCACCCCTGATGCAAGCGCTTCTTAGTTCTAGACTAGAAATGTTCAACGCAATCTCACAGCAATTTGTAGCTTTTTGCTTTAGTGGCTAATTCGTATAAATTCGTACTATCTAATTCGTACAATTTAGTATGATTTGCTTATCACCCAATGACGGTTGAGGTTAGGGGTGGGGTTAGGTGCCAAACCTTCTTTTTAAAATCATACATTTTTGTACGACTGAACTGGCAAAACGTAAGTACGTTTCCTTGTGAGATCAGGCTGAAATGTTTTGATGCCACCATTTTTACTGTTCCAGAGCCGGTGCTTTAAGTGTCGAAAAACAAAGAACTGTTTTGGATCTTGGCTCTGAATCAGCACTCAAATTGACTTGGTGGAAAAGAGTCATTATTTAGGAACCTTTAATTTAACTAAAAAGGTTAATTTCCCTTTGTTTTCATTTACAGGAATGAAAATTTTTTTTTATTTCTGAGAAATAACTCTTTGTTTAGAACTGTGGAAGACAAAATGGTTATTTTATGCACCAATGGATTTGTTTTATTATTTATTAAGAAAGAGAAACCAGAGGTATCTCACAGTTCAAAGGGCTTTCAGCAGGCTCCACATTTGCAAAGCATTAAGAAAAAGTGTTAAGATTTGTTCATGTTTTTTGAACAAGGTCTTTTCTGCTCATCGTTAGTAAATCCAAACGTGAGCGATTATGAGCGTGAAACCTGGCGTATGCAAAGTTTTTGTGCGTATACGCAGCGTTGATACATGAGGCCCCTGTGTGCTATATTTTTTAATTAGCTTATTTACTGACAAAGTTTAATGTTCCTAACTAGCTTGGTTTAAGTTTAATTTTCTTGGTATTATTCCATTTTGTTAACCAAAATGTTTAAAATTGCAACGTTACCTGAAGCATCCTTGTAGTCAAATTTTTGTTACAAGATAGCAAACATACAGTTTCCCACAAAATACAATACAATTCATGCTCTGTGAACCAGTAACAGTTATTTTTAAGTCCGAGGGAGATGTGATGTGGTCTGCTTTATGAACCGAGTGGTTTTATGTTTTTGGTAAATGCATAGCAGGTACATGAGAACTTGTTATTTAGATGTATGTGGTTGATGTTTGTGTGTGCTTTTGACCTGCTTTTGCTGCCTACGCAAGTTATCATTAAATATAGTTTTATATATTTATTTACTTTTTAACATTTGGTTAATTGTAGTGGCTTTATGGCAAATTCAGAATGAATGTCTGATAAATTATTAAATGTAAATACTCCAAATGTTTTGATCGGTTGCATTATGGTCATCATGATTCATGCAAAATGAAAGTATCACTTTAAAGATTCATTACACATACATCTTAGATCTCCACACTCTTACAGTTATTAATACACACTGTTATTTAGCGTTTCCTAACAGGGAAGACATGTTAACACTGAAAAGTTTAGCATTTTCTTCATTTGTAAAATCTTCATGATGCCGATAATGTTCTAAAATAAAAATAATAAATGTATTTATAATGATTTGCAATGATTTCTATATTTATGTGTGGCAGATAAAAAAGACTTCTGAAACCAGTAATTGAATAATGTGCGAAACCACATCACCGTTAAGTCAGATTTAACATGATAATGCAGTTGTATAGTTTGCTCAATAGGAAATGGTGGCTAACCAGAACCCAATGTGTTAAAAATCTCAAGAAAAGTGTGAACACATATTTGGCAACGAGGTAAATAAGTAAACATTATATTTGAGTAGTCTCGTTGGTTGCTTTGCAAATGAAAGACATATTGGCAATATATTTATCTTGTGTTTTTTTATTATTGTTTAGGGGTGGAGTGAAGCAATCGTGATGAAATCCATATAGGTTAATGTTCTGCAAAAAATTTGCTTTGTTGTAAGATTTTGTTAGCTGTAAAGTGAACAATGGTGTGACTGTCAGGGTTCTGCCACTCTGGTCTTGTAAATTCTTGTTTTGGTGGCAGAGCTCGGACACTAGTTCTGTCTCGTCCTCTTTCTGTCATTGTGTGTCTCTGTGTGTGCGCGTGCCGTCGTGGGTGTACGCGCTTCCGCTTGATGCGGCCGCGCGGTCTTTGCGTGCCTCGGACGTGCGCGCTCTTGTACTCGTGTTTGTGTTTTCGTCTGTCTGCAGCGTGGTGTTTCATTCCTAGCGTCTCAATCCAGTTGGTTTCGGTTTTGGTCGGCGCTGGGTTGAAACATGCACGCTGCGTGTGTGAGCGCATAGTGAGTTTTCATTCATGGTGTGCTTGTGTCTTGCGTCTGTCAAAGCACGTGGCTAAGTGTTTACATTGTGGTCACGTGCTTTTGTTGTGTGCTTCAGTGTTGTGCTTGTGTTGTCATGAACATGCGGTTAATGAGTTCTCTCATTGGCTGCATGTTCTTGTCCTGTTTTATGTGAGCGCATGGCTTGTCTTGTCTCTGTCATGCACTCTCCCGTCTATTGTCTAGCCCCACCCCACTTGTTGACCCATTATTGGTTAATTATGTGCATCTGTTGTTTGTTAATTTCCTACAGTTTAAAAACCCTTCACGTTTGCTGTCCTGTGCCAGTTTGTTATCACATATCGTTGTTTGAAGTCTTGTCCTGTTTCCAGTCCTCATCCTTGCCAGCCTGCCCAGTCATGTACACATACAAACATGACTGGGCAGGCTGGCAAGGATGAGGACTGGAAACAAGACAGGACAAGACTTCAAACAACGACATGTGATGATGAACTGGCACAGGACAGCATTAAATACATGCATAGGTTACAGTACATAATCATCTCATTGTCAGGGAAAATGAGATTCAATCTATCCAGAATTATTTTGACTCTTTATTCTTTCCAAAAAGTTTCCAACAAGTACTGAGTATGCAAGTGCTAACAATCACTTTGGGTATCCTTGTGGGTTGGTGTGGTCTACAACAAATTGAAATAAACAAATTAAGGAATCAGAAAAAACTTATACAAAAAAAGATACTAAAACACTTCCATGTACAATCAACAAGGGGTATGAGATCACTGATTGCCAGAAACACTTCAAAATAGAAGCTCATGTGAGCCCTTTTAACGCTGTGGCTCTATTTAATAAAAACACTGCAAAAATGATTTTCTTTCTTATAGTTTTTGTGATTTTTAGTCCAAATATCTAAAAATTCTTAAACCAGTCAACATTTTCTAGAGGGATTTTTAGTCAAAATTATGTGATTTTTTCATTAAAAAAGCTCAATAATCTGCCAATTAGGGTAAATAAATAATATTGTTTTAGGTTTTAATTAAGATTATTTTACTTATCTCATTGGCAGATTAATTTGTTTTACAAAAAAAAATCACTTAATTTAGAATTATTTCTGAAAAATGAAAAAAAAAATTTTGTACATATTTACTAATTTGATTGATATGCCAGTATGTCTAGAAAATGCTTCCTGATTTAGTTTGATTTTAATTTAAATAGATGTT
The DNA here is from genome assembly GCF_052040795.2 of Danio rerio. Classification (NCBI taxonomy): domain Eukaryota; kingdom Metazoa; phylum Chordata; class Actinopteri; order Cypriniformes; family Danionidae; genus Danio; species Danio rerio. The sequence continues at coordinate 10,272,779 of NC_141042.1, forward strand.
TTAAGTTACTTGAACTCCAAAATACAATATTATTTTTTTTCAGTATTAACATTTATATCCAATTTTTAAAAAATTATCTTTATTGTTACTATGTTTGACTGTTTGGCAGCTTCTTGTGCCTGAATAATAATAAAAATAAGTATGTTATTGGCTACTTCCAGCTGGTTTTGTTTTTGCCAGCCCATATTAATGTTTTGTGTCTAATTATTTAGATTTGTGGCAAGTAGTCATATAAAATGTTGGATCAATAGGAAGTTGTTTCTGCAGAATAATATTTAGAATTGTCTTAAAACATATATTTTATGATGTAAGCAACACAGCTACAGCGAATAAAATCCATAATGTGTGTTTTAAATTTATAGTGTGCGAATTATCAAGGATTGACGATAATTTGTCATATTGTTTGCACCAAGGGGGCCACAAATAAAATCCTGCTTAGGGCCCCCTGAAGGCTTGGGCCGGCCCTGGCTGCATGTTCATTTGTGTGTAAAGGTGTGTGCGTGTGTGTGATACACATTCACAGGTTACTCCTATCATAAATAGCAGACAAATAGTAAACAGACAGCACACGGATTTTAAATTATTTTAATTTAGTTTTACTGTATGAATTTGTTATAAACGGGTTGTTTTTCTTCCAGTCACATACATTAAATGTTTAAATATCTATTACATATATGGTACTGCTTATGTTATATCACTATCTGTACACCAATATAAGTAGTAAATGTTCGTGTCTGTCGGTGGGGCTGTGTCGGTGTGGTCATGTGGGCTGGTGTGGCTACAGTGCCAGGGCTGAATTTTTGTCCCAGTCCGCCCCTGAACGCATCCTTTTTCAACGCACCATTTCCAAAACTGGTTTGAATTTAAATAACAGATTTAAAGATAAGATAAAGAGATCGATTTCCATTTAAAACAAGAACTGAAACTGATCACGTGTAAATGCAAACATTAACCAAGTTTGACATTGCACTCTAAATAAAAGACGCAGCTAATAGTGATTTATATATTGCAGTAAGATGTTTTAATAAATTCATGAAAAGAGCAAGTGGGCGGCGGTAAATCTTTTTCCAATAGGCTCGTTTGAGGTGCGCCTAGCCTTGACTGCATTGTAAACGAGAGCAGGCATGCGCAGCAAGAGGAGGGCTCAAAAATTACATCAGAAGTCGGACACCTGCTGAATCTCGCTGTTTAGCCACCTGGAAACGTCACCAGTGGCGGAGATCTCGTTCGCGTTTTTTATCGCAGACGAATGACCTCATGAAAAAATACTATGTTGATTTATAGTAAATATTATAGCATTTTTGAACATGTTTATTCAGTATTGGGCTGTGTTTATAGTTGTTGTGATACCAGAACTATAAAATTTAAATAGGCTATTTTATAACATGGTTCAAAAGCACTACAGTATACATTACTATAGTATTTTTTTAATGTGGGAGTGGATGCAATAGAAATATCACTGTTTTTACAGAGATGGTCAGAACTACAGAAGATGAACAGCTCATTAACTAAAAGGGTGTATTAAAAATATAATTCTGTATATTCAACAAACGTTTAAAGAATAACAAAATAAACAGCTTTTACAGCAAGAAAGCTTTCAAGAAACCTAATTTGGCTACATTATAAACAGGCCCGGATTAAGAACTCAGGGGCCCCTGGGCACATTGTATTGTAGGGCCCCCTACCTGGCCGCACCCCAATAGTTGAATTTAAAAAATAAGAATAATATAATAATTTTTAAATAAAATTAATCTATAATTTGTTGCCCACATATTTAAATAAATGATATATAGTACATATGTATTTATAGTCTGCAAAGATTTAAATTATTTTTCAAAGCATTAAATAGAAATACTAATAAAACTACATATATATATATATATATATATATATATATATATATATTTTTTTTTTTTTTTTTTTTTTTTAAGGGTATTTTAGTGTATTGCTTTTACAAACTTATAAAGCATATTATTGCCATGGCATATAACGCACAATGCTTCTCCAATCCAGTTCTATGAATCTGAGTTCTATGAATCTGAGTCTTTCATAATACAAACACTGATTTACTCTCTCTCTCCTCTCCCTGTATTTTCTCTACTCTTCTCGTGATGAAAACTTGATTATAAACCTAAAAGTATCCGAAATCACAGACACTATACCTCTTCTCTCCCCTCTCTCTCCTCTTCTTGGCCTTTCTCTCTCTCTCCCTCTCTCTCTCCCTTTCTGTCTGTCTCTCACACGATGAATCCAGTCCGCGCTGCGCTGCCGTTAGCCTCCTCCGCCTGGTTAATGCTAGCTACTCATCATTTAAAGTTAACGTCTTCTTCTGTACCCTCATTCTCCTGATCACGGGTCTGTTTAAAGAAGGTGTGTATGGAAAATGCCTCAATAAAGATGCCTCCTCTCCTCTTTCTCTCGCGTTTGCTAAATCCACTTGTCCACTCATTTTTGATCTATGACAGATAAAGTCCGCTCAGTTTAGTGCGGGTTATTACAAAACTGACGTTTCCGCGCTTGACCAATTACAGCATTCTGTTTAGTTAAAGAAAGAAAGGCAATTTAAATATAATAATAATATTAATATGTGATCGCGATTTTTTTGCTCAGAGGAAATACAGTTGTCTGAGCAATAGAGTTTTTGAAGAGAGGGAGGCGCGGCAGGCGCGTATAATAAGGCTAAACATTATTAAATACCCACGAGACACTTGTGACTTTATATCACATTTGCATTATTTTTAAAAAATGTTTCTTTCCTGTTAAAAATAAATATATTTCCAATCTGATATGTAATGGGGAGAAAAAAAAGTAGCACGAGTTCAACTGATGGTGGATTCGAACCGATGTTATGTGTAATCGCGTCAAAAGTTGGTGCTGTGTGCCTTACAAGGTGCGCCACTGCGGCTGTATTATTACACTGCTCTTTACTCATCTTGTCTCTATCAATCAGGCATCGATAGGCGTAAACCCTGAATAGCTTAGTCCAACTGGATGCGCTATTTGCAATTAGCCTAAAAAGACACTCCGAAATTGTCTTTTTTTCTCCCCCCTCGCAGGGGCCCCTAGTGCGCACGGGCCCCTGGGCCTGTGCCCATAAGGCCCATTGGTTAATCCGGCCCTGATTATAAATGAAGTAGCTATAGCAAGATGCTTTTGAGTGACAAGTCATGACAAATGTTTGTTTGACAAATAAGTTATTAGGGGGTTAATTATATTGACATGCTTATTAGGTCTATATAAACTGCTTAATTACTCCAGCCAGATTAAAAAAATAGTCCAAGACTTTCTCCAGAATAAAAACTATTAGACTGTAGGAAAAACTGTGGAAATGTTTTTGGTTTATTAAACATGACTTTTGACTCCACATACATATACATATACATATGTGTGTGTGTCTTGTTTACTACACCCTTTACACTTCTCATATGAAACCACACAAAGATGAGGCATAATGACAAAACAGTCTGATTATCTTTGTATTTCTGAATATATGTATGTATTGGATTGACTTTAATGGAATAATGCTGCATAAAAATTACAATACAAAATTCACACAAACACACAAAAAGTGAAAATGACAACAAACAGGACTTAAGACTGAGAGAGAAATAGAATACAGCACATGCACATCTTATTTATTAATAACATTTAGTTATATTGGAAAGGTCACGTTATGTTTTACAAAGATGTGTTTTGTTTTTGTTTGCGTGTAAATCTAAATAAATAACCATATGTAATGCTCTTTAAGACTTTTTTTTTAATTATCAACGAAAATACAAAAAAGGTATTCAACAAATCCAGGTATAAACCTTAGTAAAACAAGATAATAAAGTGTAATGTGTCAGTCTCATCCAATCAGCATTAAGCTGTGTCGTCAGCCAGTCGTTTCCCATCATGCTTTTGGTAACGCAGTAGGCTCGTTTGACTTGACCAAAATCTGCGCAGAATTGATCACCGGTGATCACCGCAAGATGCATGCCGGTTAGAAATGTGTCCGCCTTGCCTTCGCCTCGCTCTGATGTCACGCTGACGTGCGCCAAAAAACTCTCGCGATCGTGAGGCGGGTACCTCGGATAGAGCAGTCGGCCGCAGTTGCTCTCAAAAGACTGCGTTACCAAAAGCATGATGGGAAACGACTGGCTGACGACACAGCTTAATGCTGATTGGATGAGACTGACACATTACACTTTATTATCTTGTTTTACTAAGGTTTATACCTGGATTTGTTGAATACCTTTTTTGTATTTTCGTTGATAATTAAAAAAAAGTCATAAAGAGCATTACATATGGTTATTTATTTAGATTTACACGCAAACAAAAACAAAACACATCTTTGTAAAACATAACGTGACCTATCCAATATAACTAAATGTTATTAACAAATCATTAGGATGTGCATGTGCTGTATTATATTTCTCTCTCAGTCTTAAGTCCTGTTTGTTGTCATTTTCACTTTTTGTATGTTTTTGTGAATTTTGTATTGTAATTTTTATGCAGCATTATTCAATGAAAGTCAATCCAATATGTACATATATTCAGAAATACAAAGGTAATCAGACTGTTTAGTCATTATGCCTCATCTTTGTGTGGTTTCATATATGAAGTGAAAAGAGTGTAGTAAACAAGACACACACAAACAGACACACATATGTATATGTATGTGGAGTCAAAAGTCATGTTTAATAGACCAAAAACATTTCCACAGTTTTTCCTACAGCCTAATAGTTTTTATTCTGGAGAAAGTCTTGGGCTGTTTATTTTAGTCTGGCTGGAGTAAAAGCAGTTTATATAGACCTAATAAGCATGTCAATATAATTAACCCCCTAAGAATTTATTTGTCAAACAAACATTTGTCATGACCCGTCACTCAAAAGCATCTATGGCTACTTCATTTATAATGTAGCCAAATTAGGTTTCTTGAAAGCTTTCTTGCTGTATAAGCTGTTTATTTTGTTATTCTTTTAACGTTTGTTGAATATACAGAATTATATTTTTAATACACCCTTTTAGTTAATGAGCTGTTCATCTTATGTAATTCTGACCATCTCTGTAAAAACAGTGATATTTCTATTGCATCCACTCCCACATTAAAAAATACTATAGTAATGTATACTGTAGTGCTTTTGAACCATGTTATAAAATAGCCTATTTAGATTGTATAGTTCTGGTATCACAACAACTATAAACACAGCCCAATACTGAATAAACATGTTCAAAAATGCTATAATATTTACTATAAATCACCATAGTATTTTTTCATGAGGTCATTCGTCTGCGATAAAAAACGCGAACGAGATCTCCGCCACTGGTGACGTTTCCAGGTGGCTAAACAGCGAGATTCAGCAGGTGTCCGACTTCTGATGTAATTTTTGAGCCCTCCTCTTACTGCGCACGCCTGCTCTCGTTTACAATGCAGCCAAGGCGAGGCGCACCTCAAACGAGCCTAGTCTTTTGAGAGCAACTGCGGCTGACTGCTCTATCCGAGGTACTCGCCTCGCGATCGCGAGAGTTTTTTGGCGCACGTCAGCGTGACATCAGAGCGAGGCGAAGGCAAGGCGGACACATTTCTAACCGGCATGCATCTTGCGGTGATCACCGGTGATCGATTCTGCGCAGATTTTCAAGCACCCGTCTGCAGCTCGCAGATCGGGGTGGGGCTGAATTCGGGGTGGGGCTGCATATGAACATGTCGCTCCGGCTACAAGTCTTTCATTGGTTCACGGAAACATATTGACGTTGATGATATGTATGCTTTCGATTCCGGTTTTCATCTCTGCATGGTAAGTACACGTCTTCTGTCATGTAGCCTAAATGGTTAAATTATAGTGCAGTACACCTCACGGGCTACGTATTATGTGTAATTTATTTAATTAAAGGCCTTTAAGGAGATATGAAGTTTTAAAGCCTTTAAAAAAATGTTTTCTGTGTTAGGGTTGGCGTTTTCCAGGTTGATCGTACAGTTGGTGGTTTTATTCACTTAAAAGAATAATGTAAACTTTAAAGAGTTTCGAGCAACACAGTCCACCACATGAAGTTTATTGATATCAAATATAACAAAATATATTTTTCTTTGTGGCATGTTCTCTAAATTTTTTTATATATATATTTATTTACACTTCATGTCCTCTTTTTTTTTTTTTTTTTTTGTTTACTTTATAACCCATGAATGAAACTTATGCAAAGGGGAATGTGAGGAGGGGGCATGCCTAGTACAAACATATTTAATTCTTTGAGTTTAACTTTAATATACTGTATGTTAAGCAACATGTTGATGATTGTTGGTTGCTTTGTACAGATGCCGCCTGAGATCCTGCGGTGTAACCTACTGAGAGTTGTCACACAGGATGGTGATGGGACATTTTTGCAACTCTCACTGACATCCAGGACCTGCTGAGCCATTGTCATTCATTCATTCATTTTCCTGTCGGCTTAGTCCCTTTATTAATCCGGGGTCGCCACAGCGGAATGAACCACCAACTTATCCAGCAAGTTTTTACGCAGCGGATGCCCTTCCAGCCGCAACCCATCTCTGGGAAACATCCACACACACATTCACACACACTACGTACAATTTACGCTACCCAATTCACCTGTATCGCATGTCTTTGGACTGTGGGGGAAACCGGAGCACCCAGAGGAAACCCACGCGAAGGCAGGGAGAACATGCAAACTCCACACAGAAACGGCAACTGAGCCGAGGTTTGAATCTGAACGAGCGACCTTCTTGCTGTGAGTTGACAGCACTACCTACTGCGCCACTGCCTCGCTGAGCCATTGTCAGTAGTCCAAAATTCAAGAAGCAGGCTGTGTGTGTGTGTGTGTGTGTGTGTGTGTGTGTGTGTGTGTGTGTGTGTGTGTACACATGATAAAGAGTACAGAATATGCCAAGCACTTTTTACAGTACTCCGTTAGTTTTAAAACTTTGAATTATGATTGTGTCTTGCTTAAATATGTACTTCATTTTTTTTAGGCGTCATTAATCAGAGAGCCATATACTTTGACAAAGTGCTTTGTCTGTTGGGTATGGCAAGAGGGGGGTCCTGCAAGCATTCTTTTCAACAAATGACTTCCCCACATATTGCTCAGCAAATTGTTACTTCTGTAGTGGAATTTCCCTGTAAAAAAATATATATAATTTTTTTTATGTTTATTAAAGGTAATAATAATCATAAACTGCTGTATCTTAAATTATTATTATTATTTTCTATAAATTGTCAGTCTTCCTTTTGTACATGTGTGCATGTGCATACACAGATGTTCTGTAGGTGAGAAATCTGACATCTAAAAAAACATCTGCCAGATTTTTACTTGAACCGAGAAAGAGGGATTTTCAACATAGTGTATTGCTTTCTGTTGGTGTTTTTACTGAAGATGAAGTTGGTATGTATTTATCAGCATTTGTCAAATAAAAAATTCAGAAGTTTACACGAGTGCTGCACTTATTAATGTCAAATTTATTTTCATTAATTTGTGTCCTGATAGATAAGTAATTAATAAAACTGTCCACTTGTGCCCCCCTATTAATATAATATTAAGTGTATTTAATATTCTAATTAAATGAAAAAGAATAACAATGTTGTATGTGACTCTTAATAACCAAACAAAATCATTATAAAAAATATTTTTAAAGATCTACAGTGCAAAAAATGGATCCAGAAGGGTTGTTAGAAAGTGGTATAAAAGTATTTACCCTGTATTTACAAATATTACAAAAATAAAACCAAGAAGACTGCATTTTAATTCAGTAATATTAGATTATAAAATTATTTGTAACTTATTAATTAAAATGTAGAACAGATATTAAAACCACCCAGTCTTCATTCAAATGGAGAAACTGAACAAAACTTTAATGGATTAGTAAATAATAAATAATGAAATTGATTGCATCCATAGATGACACACCATGTAATATGAAAAAAATTAATAAAACAATTTACTCATGCTGGAACATTTACATATAACAGATAATATACGTTTATATTCATAGCAGCATCAAAGTAAAAATAAATCCATTATATGATGAAATAATCTGATTTAATAAGTAAAAAGGTTACAAACATATACTTCCCTTAATAAATAATATCTTATCCCTGCTCTTAATAAAACTCTAAGCAGTGCAGTATTGAAAGAGAAACAATCGGACACATGGCCAATATTTTGAATAGCCTTAAATCAAAGTATAATTTTAATATTTTCAATTGTAAATTTTCCAGAGATCTCTCCCATTTAAAGGTAAAAAAATTTAACTGAACTAAAAACAGTGCATTTTTATATATTTATTTTTTCAGACTCCGTCTTTATTTGTTGTAAATATGCAATATGCAATAGCATTTTGAAGCAAAATAATAAACCAATAAAATATCAGAATTAAAATCACTGCATTTCTTAAGTGACACCATTGTGAAAAGTCTTTTGAGTCTTTTGTAATATTTTTTAACAGGAGAAATACCATTATGAAATTCACATAACTGTTAACATAAATAACATATAAAACACTTAGCAAGAATGTCCACTTTTGTGTATTTTTGTGTTAATAACAATAAAAACAATATTTAAGAAGTTGTAAATGCATTTCCTGTTTACTGACATCACGTAGTGGGCACTCACGCTATTACGTTTCCCCTAACCAATGAAATTACAGGTGGGCGTGGCTGAATGTGCAGCCCCGCCCCACATTCATCCCCGCCTAGATCTGCAGGCTGCAGACAGGGGCTTGGCCAAGTCAAACGAGCCTGTTCACTGCAAAAGGGTAACGTTAGAGGTCTAGAGACAAGCTCTTCGCGGCACTTTATTAGATTAGAAAGCTTTAGGAAATCTTTAAGGGATATGCAAACAAATGCTGCATACGTCTGTCTGTGCTTTTTGATCACACAGGGTAAGTCCTTATTTATTTGTTTATTTTTAATTAAACTCAAATCGGGAGCGGAATAGATCGCATTCCGCATGAATTCACACATTTGCGTGTGTGAATTTTGCTTATGTCACTCTATTGGCTTTTTTCCCCCGTTTTTTAACATTTAGATATTTACCTGCATTTAATGAAATCTTCATTTCCTTGCTTGCTTGGTTGTAGATTAGGTTCTAAAATAATATTTCTTCGTTATGTTTCAGGCATGTTTGGGGATGCAGATGAAATTAAATCGGTGTTAGTGACTGAGGGAGATTCTGTCCTACTATACACTGGTGTTACTGAAGTGCAGGAAGGTGATCTAATATTGTGGAAATTTGGACCACAAAACACTCTAATAGCCGAAATCATCAAAAGGGAGCAAATAGGCATTAACATAAATTTTGTGCTTGATGGAATTTTCAAAGACAAACTACAATTGAAAAACACACTGGATCTCTGACCATCAAAAACATCAGAACTGAACATGCTGGACTTTATGAACTCACTTTGATCAGTGGAAAAACCTTACTGACAAGATTTAATGTTACTGTCTTTTGTGAGTAAACTATATCTCTCATGTCAAAAATCCGATAATTGCTCAGTTTTAATTTGCCATTTAATTTTACTCTCAATTTTGAGTGCTGCACAACAGACTCAATAGCTAATTAAATCCACCTTTATCTTTCAGTTTTACATTTATTAATTAATTTATTTTTTGATTAGCCAAAAAAGAAAATCTCTTCATCGTGTTTTTTGTATGGTTATTAATACCATCTTTATTCTGCATTTTTCAGCTCTACTACCTGTTCCTTTCATCAACAATAAAACTTCAAACTGTTCTTCAAAAGTACCAAGATCGCATTTTTCCAGATGTTCAGTGTTGTGTTCAGTGTTGAATGTGAGTGCTGTGAGTCTCTCCTGGTACAAAGGAAACAGTGTATTGTCCAGCATCAGTGTGTCTGATCTCAGCATCAGTCTCTCTCTACCTCTGGAGGTGGAATATCAGAATAACAACACCTACAGCTGTGTGGTCAACAATCCCATCACAAACCACACCACATATCTGGACATCAGGGATCTCTGTCACACATGTGCAGGTACAACAGCTGTAATTAATCTCCTGACATGTACAGTACTGATATATTAAAATAATGCAGGTTGGTCTTTATTAGCTATTTTTGAACTGTCATTTTGTTTGTCTGTTAGAGTTTACATTGAACCCCTGGTGTTAAATGCTCTTTGAGTCAGCATCTTGCTAGGCAAAAAATTGGAGTTTAAAACTGAAACTAGATTAACTTCTCTCCCAGATCATCTATTTTGTGTCTCTTTGCTGAACTTAGACTTGCAAGATTTATTCTAAATGCTGTTTTCTTGATCATTACAGAACTGGGAAGAAATGACTATCTGATAGTTGTTGCCGTGGTGCTGTTCGTAACAGTTTGGGGATTGATCTGGTGCTACAGGAAGCGTAAACAAGGACAATGTGGCAAGTGTTATTTTCTCCAAAATATTTAATTTAACTTGGGAAAAAAATCTGCTTTAATATGATCTGCACTGGTAAATCAGTTATTTTAAAACAGCTGAAACTGAGGTCGAAATTCAGTATACCACAGCTACATTCTGTGCAGATCATTTACACCATATGGTACAATCTGTTTCTGCTGTGTGCAATGTTTCTTGTCGCCTGTACAAATTTCAGTGCCAGTGCACTGACAAACCATTATTGTGCAAAAAAAAAATGACTTGGCTCATTTGTGCTTGCTTTGACATGCAAATACATTTGTCATGTATTTGACAGGCAGTTTTATACAAAGCGACTTACATTGCAATTATCAGTCACCATGCTCTACTAATTAAACAACAGAAAAGCCTTACAATAGGGTGGCCGAGAGAGCTTAACAGCTGCAATATAAGAAAGCGCATGCAATTACAAAAACACCAGCAAATTAAGAAACATTCATTCATTTTCTTTTTGGCTTGATCTGGGGTCGCCACAGCAGAATGAACCGCCAACTTGTCTAGCATATGTTTTACGCAGCGGATGCACTTCCAGCTGCAAACCATCACTGGGAAAGATCCATACACACTCATACACTCTGGACAATTTACCCTACTCAATTCACCGGTACCACATGTTTTTGGACTGTGGGGGAAACCAGAGCACCAGAAATGCCAACTAACCCAGCCGGGGTTCGAACAAGTGACCTTGCTGCGATTGTGATTGATTGTGCTACTATTGAGGAATTCATTGTGTCTTGATGAATTTCTGCCGAATTTATTACTTCCATTTATATGCTTATTTGAGTGATTTCAGTATTAATTTTATGTATCTATCTTCAGTTATGACTGATCATACACATCTGCATACTCAGACATGCGTCCACGCTCAGTTGCAATGACTTCAAATATATGATAACTCTAAAACTGCCCGTGCACTTTAGCTGAAGCTTACAGTTGACAGCTTAAGGCACCGTGAACAAGATATATTGCTGAGCATTGCTTTTGCTGATTTGCCATATTTAAAGTAGGAAGGAAAGGACATAAATGGTCATGGGGAGGATCCCTAAAAAAACCCTGAGATTCTATTGGTGGTAAAGAAATTACTCAACTGGCCATGGGTAGGAAACATCTGGGAGATTTGAAATCCCATTAGTGGAGAAGCTAATGGAGGTGTGTTAATGCGTAAATGTATTGTGTGTTAATTTGGTGGAGTGATAAGACAAAGTAGCGTATTTAAACTAGCCTATACTCATTAGACACTCAAACAACCTTTCTTTGTTGTTACTGATGCTGTAACAAAAAAACTGCTTTGCCTAAAGACTTCAGAGATCTTAGATTTTGTTATTTTTTGAAAACTTTGACTTAGAAACTTAAAAAATATTTTACAGACCAGAATCTTTTTTCCACAACACTACCCACTGTGCAACTGTGCTGCCCCCCAGCTGAAGGTTACTCGGGCCAAAAACCAATTATTTGTTTGGTTTTATTTTAGAATTTAGATATTTGGACTAGAAACGATACAAGAACTCCAAGTGAGAAAATAATTTTTGGAGGTATAACTTTGACCATTTCCTTTTTCTTTTTTTACAGAAATCTGCGCAGAAGGTGGTACAGTCTACTCAAGCATCTCAACAAGCTAAGAATCACAGTGTTCAATGCTTTTAAGTATACAAACACTCAAGACATAACAGTATAAAACTAAATAATATTTTTATTGGTGCTGGACAAGGAAACATTTTCCAATGAAAAACATGTAGCGAGATCCATTAACTGATCACTGATGCTTTTTCCACACCAATGTTTTATTCATCAAACATCAGTGGAAACTTTTGTATTCAGGCAATTAATAACAGATACCAACAGAACATGAAGCCATGTTAAATCCCTTAAGACTTTCCATTCATTGTAAAGTCTTGAGTTAAGTCAACATCTGCTTCATAATACCACAAGAAAAACAATCTTTTCTAGACTAGACCTGTCCAGACTTGCATGCCTTCATTTTCTGAATCATATTCTCATATTTTTTTTGACTTTGTCTTGTTTTTTTACATAGACCTGAAGGACAAGATTAGTATATTTCATATTTAGAAGTCTTTTTAAAATGCTGATCATGTAGACAAAATATTATACAGTTTAACACAGGTTTGAACATATTTTAGTGCATATCAGTGTCTTGCACAACACAAAACCTCATCCTTAGGTCCTCTGGTGGCTATAAATGGCTGATTTTCAGGATTTAACAATAAAATCACATGCTCCTTTTGCCTTGAAGAGGTTGATTTAGCAAACGGTACACAATCTTTTTGACCTGATTGAATCTGTTTTATGTTAACATTGTAGCCTTAACATCTGTGGCTATGAAGTCATTCGAAAGACTGGTGCTAGCTTATCTAAAGGACATCACTGGACCCCTGCAGTTTGCCTACAGAGCAAAGCGGTCTGTGGATGAGGCAGTCAACATGGGACTGCATTATACCCTACAACATCTGGACAAACCAGGGAACTATGCAAGGATTCTGTTTAGTTCTGCCTTTAACACTGTGGGAATATTTATATAATCTATATATAACTGAAAAGTTGTTTTTAGGGTGTGACAGACCTTAAAATGTCTTGGTTTCCTGAACTCTGACTGTCTCCAAAGTAATCCAAAGTAATGCAAATTGTCAGTTTCACACCAACGCTGTGTCTATTGTCTTCTCAAGTCGGTCAACTGGTCAAATGGTTCGGTGATGCTTTCATGCTAAAGACACCCTTTTGTTGATTAACTCATCCGGTCAGTTGCTGGGCAGGTTTCTCACATCTATATGCTGGGTATCATACGGACTCCAATACTGAATTTGCATGCTTTGTTTACCCATCTCCCCTCCTCCTAAGAACATATTATAGACATGACATCTCTGTCTTAATTCAAGCTTGTGATAAAACTCGTAGACTGCAGACCTCCAGTTGGCGCCTGCAGAAAAATTGACTTCTTAAAGACGCTGTATGACTGCAGATTAACCAACACGCCTCACTAAAGGAATTCTTTAGCTTGTTTAAGTCCCCTGGACTGGGTTCTCTTCTTCATCATTTATTTTTAAACAACAACACCATCGTCCCATCACTGCTCGAGTACAAACTGACCCAGCTCTCTGTTCCTAGCTCTGTCTGTCAATGGATCACCAGCTTTCTGACAGATAGACAACAGCTAGTCAGAATGGGCAAAATCACCAACTGCTCTTCTCCCTGTACACCAACGACTGCACTGCTCACTTCAAGAACTGTACTCTTCCAGATTGAGTAAAAGGGCTCGCAAAATCACTCAGGATGCCTCGCACCCAGCACACTACCTGTTTGAACCGTTACTGTCTGGTCGGCGCTTCAGAGCACCAAGCACAAAAACAGCCAACACCTAAGCTATATAGTGTATAAGATTTTATTGTGGCCTTTAAAATAAACCTTTTGGTGTAAACTGTGAAGAAATTTGCACTTTAATAACTGATATGCAAATAATAATAATAATAGTAATAACTGACAAGCAAAAAATACTATGTGAAGTAGCATATCCTAAATGTTTAATAAAAGTTCTCAGCCAACTGTTTGGTGGATTTATTTATACAAAGTTTTTATTTATCTGGAAAAACTGCTGTCATTTGTCAGTGTTGTCTATATCCAGACACATAGGCTCAGGCATTTGAATTAGTTTTTTCTATGAAGTGTCAAACTTGACAAAGCTTGTTTAGGATATTTATTTAGTTTGAATGTAAATCTTTGCCCTAAAGAATACGACTGACTGTCTCCTTTTTGCTTTACTTAAATAGGTTTGTTACTTTGTACTTAGTTTTTGTTGTGTAATTTTATCTGCCATTGAAGTGATCTTTGTAGCCAGGTTGTTAAAATAAAAATCAAGACCTAAACGACATGAAGGCTAAAAAGAGTAAAGCTTTAAAAACAACCTCTTGAATATATAGTTTATGAATAATAATATATATCAAGTATGTATAAATATATATTAAATATTTTTAGGACGAGTGTGATTACTTTTCTTCTGACTCTGCGGCTCCCTCTGCTGACCATTTGTTAGACTTAATGTGAAAACAACATCCTGTTTAATTTATTTTCTGCAGGTAGATAACTGTATACATATAAATATTAAACATGTATTAATAACTGGCGGATAAAAACACAGCTCTGCTACTATGAGTTCTATCACTAGTTGAAGATGACTGACAGGCCATATACAGGTGTATTTGTTTTGATCCAGGGCAGGCTTTGGTTTATAACTGAAAATTAGAAAAAGCTTCTTAAAAATGTAGAATAGTTGATGAAGGCTTATTTGGAAAAGATTGAAACCAGGAGAGTTCAAATACATTCTATTATTTTATTAAGAAAAAAATTAAGGTCAGACAATACTTGTTAACTCTCTTTTTCAATTAAACAGCATCAGTTGCCTGATTGTTATTTTGAACTAGAGGCTCTTTTTGCACTTTGCCACACTGGCAACTTGGTTGAGAGCTTTCCGAGAGATCGGCTGTGCATGGTTTGAAAACAAAATTAATACATTTAAACCATGTTAAATGAAATTGTGTAAATTCATTCCAACAAATCAAGTTGAGTTAAAGAAAAAAAATGTAGCTAGTTTTAAAACAGACTGTATGAATTATTGAACTCTTTTAGCAGCAGTAATTTGATAGACTCTTAACATTGATTAATTACCAAGGTTCTATCATGTTTCTTTAATTAAATACAGATTTTTCAAGTTGTGGTTTCTTTGAATCACCCTGTATAATGTATAAGAAAATAAAATAGTGAAATAAGTCTATTACAAAGTTTGTGTAGCATCATTTACAACACCAACACAGACATTACATCACTTAAAATTATTAAAAATGTTCATAAAAGTCACTTTTTTAAACATTTCAAGGTTGAAAGTTGTTGGAAGAAAGATCAAGGTCTCATATTGCAATTCAACTGCATAAATTTATGAGGGTAAGAAAAAAAAAAGCATGAAACACAAAATACAGAAAAAGGCTAATTTAAGGATATTAATAACAGTACAGTGCAGAGCACTGGGGATCTAACAGTGGTTGACTTCTGCAAGATACACATTACCTTGTTAATGTATCTGAATATACTTCTTTTTCTATTTGGTGCTTTTTATATATATTCACAAATGATTTTTTTTATGTTTTTATCAAGCTCTAAGAGATTTCTCTTTTTAACCAAAATTAGGATTTAGTTACATTGTGTAAAATAACTGTTTGATTATGTATTAATTACATTTATTGTGAGGTCTGATAATAAACTGTATTTAAAATTGTGTTTCAGGTGTTGATACAGATAAAGTGAAGTCAGTATCAGTGACTGAGGGAGATTCTGTCACTTTAAACACTGATGTTACTGAAATACAGCAAAATGATAATGTACTGTAGATGTTTGGACTTCGAGAGACTCGTATCGCTGAAATATATAAGCAGAACATTGACATGTTTGACAGCAATGAGATATTTGGAGACAGACTCAAGATAGACAGACAAACTGGATCTCTGACCATCACAAACATCACAACTGAACTCTCTGGACTTTATAAACTCACCATCATCAGCAGAAGAGGAAATTCATACAAGAGATTCAGCATTACTGTCTATGGTGAGTAATCTCAATATGCTTGAATATATTTAAGACATGTACTGAGTATATTAACAAGATGTGTAAATGAGGAAATCATTTATGTTAACCACAAAATAAACAAGCAAACAAACATCTCAAATATGAGTCACTAATTAATCCTTTTCTTTCTAGTTAAACATAAATGATTTGAATCAGATCTAATCGTTTTTCTTTACAGATAGCAATTGTCTCTGTTTGGAGAATTTTTTTAAGAGTATATTTTTTTACTCCTGTTTTGCAGCTCGCCTGCCAATTCCTGTTATCAGTAAATATTCAAACTCTTCATCACCACCATCAGTGTCCAGATGAGTGTTGCAGTGTTTAGTGTTGAATGCGAGTGCTGTGAGTCTCTCCTGGTACAAAGGAAACAGTGTATTGTCCAGCATCAGTGTGTCTGATCTCAGCATCAGTCTCTCTCTACCTCTGGAGGTGGAATATCAGGATAACAACACCTACAACTGGTAAATGTGCTGATCATATAGTGTCTGGATGAAGTCTTATTAAAAGAACTGATCATTTTTTCTGTTTATTACAGAAACAGTTGATCGTCCAGATGTCCTGCCACTCGTAAGCGTTTGTGTGTTTCTGCTGCTCATTTCTGCATGCGTGTTTTGCTGCTGCTACTGCAATAAATGTGACTAAGACAAACCAGATGGCAAGTATGACTACAGACATGACAAAACGACTCATTAAATGCAAATTTTTAGAACAAATTTAATAACTTCTAAAATAATTTTTTAATCAGTAAATCTGCATGTCATCAGTGTGAAGTGGCAGAATCAGCAGCTGATGATAAATGAGCTCAACATCTGCGTGTGTTTGTGTTTTTAGATGAGAAAAGCATGTCAGAATACAGACAAACGTCACAGATCATCATCCGTAAAACACCACAACTCACCATGAACATCTGCTTTCAGACAGAAAACTCAACCTGCCTGCAGTAATACAGATTATCATTCACACAGACAATGATTTTATTCATAAACTAAAAGTACAGTGTGCACATTTACATGTAAAATACGTTTGATGCCATGAAATGAAACCCCTTTAATTTGTAATTTAGCGATCTGCTAAATCATGAATTTGACCAACATTGTGTAACTGATCTGTAAAATTGCTGAGACTAATTTAATAAAACTTGTAGATTTCTGAAGTGGACGTTTGCTGTTAACCAACATTATTTTTAGTTGAAGTCAGTTTTAATTTAAAGCACGATGTTTCAGATTTCAACAGTATTGTATTTTATTATTAAATTCTTAAGACTTGGCAGTAAACCATTGTTGTGTGTGTGTGTGTGTGTGTGTGTGTGTGTGTGTGTGTGTGTGTGTGTGTGTGTGTGTGTATACGTGTTTTTGTGACATATCAGGACACAATTCTGTATAATGACATGGGTATGACACAGGTATTACAAAAAGCAAGTTTAAATATGAGGAAATTGGTGAGGTCCTCATTTCTCAAATTGCTTATAAATCTAATAAAAGTTTAATCAGAGAGAGTAAAGCTGCACACTGTCTCCTGTGATGGTTGGGTTTAGGGGTGGGGTGAGGGCAATATAATATACGCTTAGGACTGTATAAAATGAATGGAAGTCTATGTAATGTACCCACTTTTCACAAAAACAAACATGTGTGTGTGTGTGTGTGTGTGTTTCAGAAGCAGCCTGTGTTGATGTTGTTTTCCATTCTGATCTTGTTATTATTAAGGTCAGTAAATGTGTTATTTGAGCTGAATGTGTGGTTTGATGTGCTGTGAGAGTGTTCAGACTATGTAAGCGAGTGTGTCAACAGACGATGCGTGTTTGTTTCAGTTTTTCTTATAAAAAGCAAAACAAACAAACTTTTTGGAGATCATCATACAGTAGCCAATATATATATATATATACAGTTGAAGTTAGAATTATTAGCCCCCTTTAGATTTTTTTTTCTTTTTAAAATTTTTCCCAAATTATGTGTAACAGAGCAAAGAAATTTTCACTGTATGTCTGATAATGTTTTTTTCTTCTGGAGAAAGTCTTATTTGTTTTATTTCGGTTAGAATAGAGTTTTTAATTTTTTTAAAAACATTTTTGGGACAAAATTATTAGCCCCTTTAAGCTATTTTTTTCCGATAGATATGAAACCATCGTTATAGAATAACTTGCCTAATTACCCTAACCTGCCTAGTTCACCTTATTAAATGTCATTTTAAGCTGTAAGTAAAATATTATTTACTGTCATCATAGTTATTAAAACTATTATGCTTAGAAATGTGCTGAAATAATCTTCCCTCCATTAAACAGAAATTGGAGAAAAAAATAAACAGGGGGGCTAATAATTTTGACTTCAACTATATATATATATATATATATATATATATATATATATATATATATATATATATATATATATATATATATATATATATATATATATATATATATATAGTGTTTGCATTTATTGATGATTTTGATTGAATGTGAGGGCTGTGAGTCTCTTCTGGTACAAAGGAAACTGTTAATTGCAATAGTGTCTGACTGAGTGGTATCATACAGGGTGTGGGGTTAGGGGCGGGCTTAGATGTGCACATTAAAAGCATTGCATCTGCACTCAGTTTGCAGCCAAACCCTTCTTGTTTATTGTCCAGCATCAGTGTGTCTGATCTCAGCATCAGTCTCTCTCTACCTCTGGAAGTGGAATATCAGGATAAAAACACCTACAGCTGTGTGATCAACAATCCCATCACAAAACATGACGCCTAACTGTAAGATGTTTTATACATCAAACTTTCATTCAGTCTTGCATTCTTTTAATACTGTAAATATATTTAAAATGACAACCAAAGCATATTACTTGGTTATTGTACTCGGTTTAATTTTTATTGATCACATTTTTTAATTTCAGGCATTTCATCAGGCTTTTTTGTTCTGGTTATGCCGATTTCTGTAGCAGTTGTAATTCTGGTGATTTGTGGGTTGACGCTTTATCCACACATCAAAAGCACAAGAAGAGAAGGTCAGTTTGATTGTCAACTCATCTAAAATACTGATTCCTAAATGACAAACTGCTCTCAGTCAACTTTACGCTTGTGTTTGTAGATGGTCAAAGCCTGTCAGAATACACACAGGTCACCTACAGTCTTCAGGCGACAGATCTGCCACAGGTCGCTGATCTCCTCCTTCAATGCTGACTTCACATATAAACTTTAGTTCATTTTGACTTTTTGTGTTCATCGTTTTCACAATTCTTACATTTACTTTCTCTCAGCTTTCATTTGTAAAAAGAGAATGTCCATATGTGTGTAACAACCTTCTTATCTGTGCAACGACATTATGTCTGCAAATTTATTTTAGTTATAAAATGTCTTAATTGTTTTACATACATAAGTTCAGCTTAATTAAATATGTTATGAAGAAGAATAAATGTGTTTTTATTCAAGTTGTCTCAACTAATTTTAGTCGGAAATATGACATGGACTTATATAGAAGAAGTCAAAATTATTCACCCTCCTGGGATTTTTAACTTTTTTTTTTTCAGATATTTTTCAAATTATGTTTAACAGAGCAAGAATCTGAATGAATTTGTCATAGTATTTCCTATTTTTCTTTCTTCCAGGGAAAGTCTTATTTGTTTTATTTCAGCTAAAATAAAAGTAGTTTTTATCATTTAATCTCAAGTTCCCTAAGCAATAGTTTTTTTATTCGATTGTCTAGAACAAACCATCATAATACAATGATTTGCCTAATTACCCTAACTTGCCTAATTAACCTAATTAGGTCTTTAAATGTCACTTTAAGCTGAATACTAGTACCTATTATGAACCGTCATCATGCCAAAGATAAAATAAATCAGTTATATTAGAGATGAGTTATTAAAACTATTATGTTTAGAAATGTGCTGAAAAAAATCTGTTCTCCGTTAAACAGGAATTGGGGACTAATAATTTAGGGGGGCGAATAATTCTGACTTTAACTGTATATGTGCATATATCAATAAAAATATAGCTAATGTATTTGAAAATAAACATTCTCATGGTTAAAAAATATATATGTAAACAGTCATTTTTGCAATATTTTGAAATATATGTTGCATAAGTATGTATGTGAAAACTGTCATATATGTGACTGGCACCTGACTAAACTAATTTCATTTATACATTACTAAAATGACAAATTATACATAATCAGATGAGTGTTATGACAACATGCAGTTGAAGTCAGAATTATTAGCCCCCTTTGAATTTATTTTTTTTTAAATATTTCCCAAATTATGTTTAATGGGGCAAGGAAACTTTCACAGTATGTCTGATAATATTTTTTCTTCTGTAGAAAGTTTTATTTGTTTTATTTCAGCAAGAATAAAAGGAGTTATACATTTTTAAACACCATTTTAAGGACAGAATTATTAGCCTCTGTAAGCTATTTTTTTTCGATAGTCTACAGAACAAACCATCGTTATACAATAACTCGTCACTTTAAGCTGTATAGAAGTGTCTTGAAAAATATCTAGTCAAATATTATTTACTGTCATCATGGCAACGATAAAATAAATCAGTTATTAAAGATGAGTTATTAAAACTATTATGTTTAGAAATGTGTTGAAAAATCCTCTCTTTGTTAAACAGAAATTGGGGGAAAAAATAAACAGTGGATCTAATAATTTAGGAGGGCTAATGATTCTGACTTCAACTTTATGTTTTTAATTGACTGTAACTTAACTTATAAAATTAAGCCAGAACATGATCAACTTACAAGTTCTGCAAGCTGTTTTAGGTCAGTTTAAAATAATGTTCAAATGACTTGAGTCAGTTAACAAATTCAAGACATAATGTCACTAAATACACATACAAACATTATTATTTTAGACATAACTTGATTTGAGCTTTTATTCAAAACGGTTTCATTTAAGTTTTTGTTTTTAAATAAGACCTGGTTTATCTATAGGAGACACAAAACATACTCGCAATTCTAGACTTGACCATATATTGCCATATTTCAGATTTCTATACGTAATCGATCGCTTTATTTACAGATAAAATTAATTACATCACTATTAAAAACAATATTTAACAGAAATAAACGTCTGTTGATGAAGACGTGTGGGTGAAAACAACTTGGTGGAAACTTTTGAGCTGTTATTGAAGTCAGTAAACTGGGCGTCTGTGCTGTGGTTTAATCGTCTGTGTGAATGTGCAACACAAAACTGCGTCTTAGATAAATGTGTGGTTTGTCGAATTCAAAAATAAACATTTAATTGGTGTGTATGAAAGAAACAAAGTTTGGAGGAAATCGTGTGATGTTTATGTTTCAAGCATGACGATTTTCTCTCATGTTTGTTCATCATTGAGGGTTTTTAAAACTAATTTTCATAAATGAGATCTACTGTAGGCCTACATCATGGAAAATTTAAGTGTTTAAGTGTTTGTATTTAAGATTCCATCATTTCGTCTTTTATATTGATGTCTACTTTTATAAAATATATCGCATAAAATGTTTTAAAGGGATTTGGTATGAATTTACTCAATATTTACTTACTGTCAAATGGTTAAAACCTTTTTCCAAAAGCTTTTTTATTAATACAAAAGCATTTTAAATATTTATAAGATATGTAATACATTAAAATCCTCAAATTAAGAAAATATACAGTAAATATGAAATAAATGACAGAAAAGAGAGTAAAAACAGATAATGCATTTGATAATTATAACAATTACAACAATAATAACAAAGTCTAGATTATTTAAATAAGACACATGAATTTATATTAACCATTTCTAATGGTGTGTCGGGTGTATACATATTTTGCAGCTAGTTTAGACATCAATTTATCCTCTCCGAGTACAGTATTTCTGAGTCATTTAAAATAAAAAATGTGTTTATTAATGTTTCAAATTGGGAAACAAATATGTCTGTAGTTGAATTTCCTATCAACAGTTGGATTATTCACCCCCTTCAAATAAAATCTAGTTTAATATGTTTTTCTTCTAACTCTGTCAAATATTTTTATCTATTTTAAGATTAGATGGAATTAAAGAACCATAAAAGAAGACAATCTCATGCTGATCAATGCACTATAAGACATTTAGTGACAAAAAGTCAAGGCAACAAATACTTTATGTTGCTTTAACTCATTTTAATAAGTTAATCAGGTTTCAACTTAATGTAACTTAATCATTTTAGTCAGTTTGATTTAAGTTGAGATGACTAAAAAGGTTAATTTGATACTAAACTAAAACATTTAAGGAAGCAAGATTTTTTAATTTGTGTGAGGTTGAATGAGACGCCTCCCTCTTTAGTTTATTCTGTCTGTTCTAGTTTACTGGTTGTTTTTAGACCTGTTGCATCTCATGCTTCAAGACTGTTTGGGGTATTTAGAAATATGCTTGTTTGTGCATTTTTACTCTTTTGTCTGTGGCTTTTGGGTGGTAAGTAGCTGTATTTGTTTGTGACTTCATGTAATGTCGAATTCTTGTAGTCTTGTTATAGAATTTCTTGTCTTGCAGTTTGAATGGAAGCTGAAATGCCATGAGACACTGTGTTGTAGTTTGTTAAAATAATATCAGTTTGAACTAATCTTCATTTATTTGTTAATCTTCAATTGAATTTAAGCGTATGGGTCTGAAAAATAAAACTCCGACCCTGGGAGTGTTAAAGGACCTGCACTCAGAACAGAAAAATGGCATTAAAGATACAATAAAATTGTATTCCCGTACAATTTAAAAGCGCAATTTTAAATATTTAGAAATGTTAGGTTACTTGGCTATATTATTCTCATGATATTTGCTTTTCATAATGAGTTTCTGAACTTACATGAGCTGAGTGTGGGACGAAGAGAAGATGTTTGTTCCTTTTTATTATTATTATAATTTAGAGTAATAAATTAAACTGATGGTGTACTATATGAATTGCAATTAAAGATGCAATTTACGATTTTTTAAAAGGATTTTTTTGTAGGATGCTTTAATGAACTTTCTTTCTTTGATTAATATTTCAAGCTCATTTGTATAGCCCTTATTACAATACTTATTGTAAAAGAAGACTTTTGGATTTGTTGATATGATTTTTGTTTATTATTACTCTTTTCTTTCGGGCTTCAGCCTTTTGAAGTTTTAATACGGGCAAAAAATGTCCACGCTGTATTAAATTTTTCATTTGAGCGCCTTAATGTTGTTCACGAAAGCAAAAAATTTCTAACATTGTGACTACACCTCACGCAACCTAATGCTTAGAATTTGTGAGAAATAGAGTGAACAGTTTATGTTTTTGTGATTTGTTGAAACATCGCGACAGACACAACTGAATCGGTGATTATAATACAATCTACTGACTGATTTTGCTCAGCTTGAGTACAATTTAGACACAGTGTTATCATTTAATTTTAAAATGGCAATTTTCAATTTTTTTCATAAATTCTGATGATATCTGAGAAGATCTTCTGTGACTATATTTCTTTCAGGTGTTTCTGGTGTTCAAGCAGAAGAAACAGAGACGATATCAGTGACTGAGGGAGATTCTGTCATGCTAAACACTGGTATTACTGAAATAAAGATCAATGATCAGATACTGTGGTTATTTAGGCTTCATAATGCAGAGACTCGTATAGCTGAAATCTATAAACAGAGAAACTATACATATGATGATGATGAAAATAATGAGAGATTCAGACACAGACTACAGTTAGATAAGAAGACTGGATCTCTGACCATCACAAACATCAACAAAATACACTCTGGACTTTATAGACTAATGATCATTAGAGAAGGTAGCAGACAAAAGACTTTCAATATTGATGCCAATGGTGAGCAAACTGAAAAACCTTATTAAATTATCTTTATTATAATAAATGATTATTTTAGTTTAAATCAAATGTACATTTGGAACTTCTTATCATTTTTTTTAAATTATCCATACAGTTGGAGGAATGGATATCTTAATCAGATATATAAATTAGGCACACACACAAAAAAAAAAAACAAACAAAAACTTCTCATCTGTATGGGTCACTATTAGTCATTTTCCCTCCAGTTACAGTATAAACAAATTATCTCTGATTCTATTTGTATTTTCTTTACACACATGCTAGTCGTATTATTATTTGGTCAACTGTGTATAATTTTTCACTTATTTGCAGCTCATCTGCCAGTTCCTGTAATTAGCAGCTACTCGACAAACTGTTTAACATCTTCATCATCATCTTCATCAGTTCAGAGATGTTCAGTGGTGTGTTCAGTGTCGAATGTGAGCGATGTGAGTCTCTCCTGGTACAAAGGAAACAGTGTATTGTCCAGCATCAGTGTGTCTGATCTCAGCATCAGCCTCTCTCTACCTCTGGAGGTGGAATATCAGGATAAAAACACCTACAGCTGTGTGATCAACAACACCATCACAAACCACACCACACATCTGGACATCAGTCAATCCTGTCAGACAAGATCAGGTATACAGACAGCAACAGTTTTAACATTAACTGGTAAATGTGCTGATCATATAGTGTCTTGATGAAGTCAAATTAAAATAACTGATCATCTTCTGTTTATTACAGAAACAGTCCATTATGCATATTTCCTGCCACTCATAAGCGTTTGTGTGTTTCTGCTGCTCATTTCTGCATGTGTGTTTTACTGCTGCTGCAATAAATGTGACCAAGACAAACCAGACGGCAAGTATCACTATAGACATGACAGAAAAACTGGTTTAAAACTATTTTTAAATTAATAAATTAATAAATGTCATCAGTGTAGTGGCAGGATGATGATAAATGAGCTCAACATCTGCGTGTGTTTGTGTTTTTTAGATGAGAAAAGCATGTCGGAATACACAGAGATCATCTACAGACAAACATCACAGATCATCAGCCGTAAAACACCACAACTCACCACGAACATCTGCTTTCAGACAGAAAACTCAACCTGCCTGCATTAGTCCTGTAGGTTATCTATTTTCATTTAATTAATAAATCACCATTAAATGGAAAACAAGCAGTTTTACAAGATTACAGACTCTAATGCAATATGTCCATTCAGTGTAAATGCATTAGTGTTGACTAGAACTACTAAACCTGTGTATTTGATGTATTCAATAAACTTTGATTTCTCAATGGGATCTTTGATTATCTTTTTTTATTTATTTTTATTTAAAGATTCTGCCTTTATTCTCTTAACTCATTTGTTTTATTTTGTGTGTATACACACACACACACACACACACACAAATCTGATTGGCTGGTAGCCATAAGATATTAAAGCAATATCAGTGCTCATACAGCCTATTCACCCTTGTGTATTACTTCACCCATATGAGAGGACAACAGTTTGACAAAAATCGCAGCTGTTGGACAACATAATGTATTTTGAGGCTTATTTAGGTGAGAATGTTGTTGTTAAGGTTGCAACTATTCAGTTTATTCATAAGGACGTTGCCTATTTTAAATATTCAAAATCTCAGAGATTCAGCATGTAGGCGGACATCAGCCTGTTTTACTGAGCAGAGCAAAGACGGTTGATGTTCCACTACAAGATGTCGACAGAGACCGCATAAGCCCTTAGAGGACCAAAACAGCATTTTTTTCAGCGTACATTTCACACTACAGCTGAACAAATCATTATAAAATACATGTGACATTCTAGGTCAATCTTTCTCTTTTGTATTTTATAGTGCTGTATTTATACCATAGTAATCTAGTAGTGTTTGATTTGCCTTGGCAGTTTTAGGGTTAATTATTGTGATCTCTCAATTACAACAGATTTGTCATCACTTTAGATCATGAGTTAAATAACTCAATCCTGGAGGGCCGGTGTCCTGCAGAGTTTAGTTCCAACAGAAACTTCCAGGCAAGTGTGTTGAAGGAAATTCAAGGTAAACTATGCAGGACACCGGCCCTCCAGGACCGAGTTTCAACACCCCTGCTTTAGACATTACGCTAGAAAATCATTCAAATACTAGCTCTAAAGTGACGTTGGTAAATTAGCAATGGTTTTTGCTGTTCTGACGTCAGCTGTAGATGTGAATGAACAGCAGAAAAAAAGTAGTTCCTCAAAAAAAAAAAAGGATTTTAAGACTCTCCGTGTTTAATTTTCTTTTTTATATACATGATTATGCCGCTGAACTGTTGTATAAACGCAATATCACACTTGTAGCAGTGCAATGTGGCTGTATATCAGCACTGGTGGAACACTAGGCACTCTGCCTGCAGCCTTGAGCCAACACACGCATCTCACCAGTACTGATATACAGCCATATTGCACTGCTGCTTGTGTGATATTACTCACATATAGAGAAAATAAAATAAATTAATGAGTATTATTAATATATAACTATTTACTCATACTCAAGTGGTTCTAAACCTTTATAGATTTCTTATAAATTGAACACAAAAAAGTGTGTTATTCTGAAGAATGTTCTGAACAACAGCCATTGACAGGCATAGGAACAAAATATGAGGATGTCAATGGCTGTCAGAGGACATTCCTGAGTATATCTCTACTTTTGTTCAACAGAAGAAACTCAACAAGGGTTTGGAACATGTAAAGGATGAGTAAATGATGATGACAAATTTTTTTGTTTGTTTATTTTTATGGTTGAACTATATCCCTTTAAGACCGTAGGAAGAGAACCAACTCAGGCTCATAAAAAATGCATGCCAGGGCTAAGTTAATGACACATTTTGCACCCGTTTCTTGTTTTTAAGATCAGATAAGTTGTCTAAGCTCAATGCGTGTGGGTTGATGTGCTGAGAGGATGCAAACGCACACAACTGGTGTTTGTTAGACAGTGTGTTTGTGTTCGTGACAGTGTGAGACAGGGGCTGTTTCCTTTGGTAACAAACAAACCTGATCAGACTCAGTGATGACCTGAATTATGAAGGGTTTTTATTATCATGACCTGCAATCTAAACGTGTGAAGTCTGTAAAGTAAATCAAAGAAGAAGATAACTAACAGATCGAATGTAGTCTGAGGAAAACCAGGGGGCTTTTGCTTCAGTAGTGGACAATTAGTAAACGGATTCAATAAATTGATCTGTTGTGTCTAAAGTGACTCTCGACTGGATGATTCTACAATGACGTCTTCTCAACTGTGTTCTCTGATGCTGTTTGTATTGAGCGGTGAGATATTTGTTATATTTGTGTTTTAGAAAAAGTAGAGCATTTACTTAAATACATTTCCACAAGATAGAAAACAGCTTTATCTTTTAGGAGCGAGTCGTTAGACACTATGAATTGACCTTTTAGTACTGTATGTTCATTTAAATATGGCCTTATAATAATATTTTTCAGGTGTGTTTCTTGCTGCTACATACAAAGTGAAGTCAGTATCAGTGAGCAAGGGAGATTCTGTGACTTTAAACACTGATGTTACTGAAATACAGAGCTTTGATTACATTCTGTGGATGTTTGGACCTCGAGATACTCATATTGCTGAGATCTTCAGGCAGAACATTGTCAAGTTTGACAGAAATGAGATATTTGGAGACAGACTCAAGATAGACAGACAAACTGGATCTCTGACCATCACAAACATCACAACTGAACTCTCTGGACTTTATAAACTCACCATCATCAGCAAGAGGCTAAATTCCAATCAGAGGTTCAATGTTATTCTCTATGGTGAGTAAAATGAAGTAATTTAAGATAATTACTGAATATTACATTGTAAAAAAAGTGATTAGCTGACTTTAGTTTAAAAAGGTGAGTAAACACGTTGTCTTAAAATGATTAAATACATGAGCTATGTGCATAGTTGTAAATTATTAAGTCAACTTTAAGTTAGTGGTTAAAGTTAAGTTGTCCTCCCCCAGCCCTGCACATTTTAAATGTCTCTTTTATTTGACACAAAAGGATCAGTTCATGGATCTCTCTAATAATGAGCTGATGATCTGATTAGGGTGTCTTAGAAAGATATGAAAAATGTACAGGATGGTGGGGGACCGAAGACCACAATTGAGAACCACTGACTTAAAAGGAACAGTCCAATTTTTTCTTCAAAACTAGGTCCATTTTACAAATCGCCTATAGTTAAACTGTTTTACAATTTTTTATCTATTCAGCGGAGTCCAGTGGGAACACATTCAGCTTAGCTTAGCATTAGGGTTAAGCCAATAGATAATGCCATCGTCCATCACAGACAGCCGATAGCCATCACGATGCTGAGGCAGCATCGCAATCCTCCGCCCCACAATACAAATACACACTTAGGCCCCGTTTACACCACTTAGTTTTAAAATGGCATTTTAGAACAAAAACAGTGCACGTCTACGCTGACATTTCACCTAGCATTTCTGAAAAACCCTCCTTCCACACTTTACCACTGACAAAAGCACATCACTTGACCACACACACACACACACACACAAACACTCTGTCATGGGCTGCAGCGCCTGAGCTCCAGCAGTCAGCCCAGAGAGCAGTGCACGTCAGACAGTTTATCAAGGATGTACCGCTGGATGGCGTCTCACTATAGATGGTAAACGTGATATTTATCTCATCTTGTTTCTATCTAACGACTCTTCTGTCTTTTGAATTTATCAGGTAACGTGTCACAACATCAGTACGCTGCTTCAATCTTTCACTTCGCTTGTACTTAGTAATTTTAGTGAAAACCCTAGATACTGTTTGTTGGTTCCTGTTGGTTGTGCACCTTTTTTTACCAACCAAGTTTGTCGACGCCATTATAATGACACAAATCACTCTGCCTATTCATGCCAGAGTCCCGCGGAAAAAGTGATTGACAGGTTGTCATTTGTGTGTACCTTTTTTTTATTTATTTATGATTTGGTTATGGGTAAAACAAAGACCACATGGGTCAGGTAGTTGAAACATTAGGCTACAAATAATTAATTTGTTGTAAATTATTAATTTAGCGCTGCCTACAATGACATGGTCCATCACGATGTTTCACATTAGACATTTTACGATGCCAAAATGGTTGACATCGCCCAGCCCTACTTAGCATAGATCATTGAATCAGATTAGACCATAAGCATCTTGTTTAAACAAATACCAGAGTTTCAAACATTTTCCTGTTTAAAGCGCTTCTGTAGTTACATCGAGTACTAAGACCAATGGAAAATGAAAAGCTGCTGTTTACTAGACCAGCTATGGCTAGGATTTATACCAGGGGTTCTCAACTGGTTTGGTCATGGGACCCACATTTTTACATGGTCATCATCAAGCCGTGACCCAAATTTTTAGGAACTATAATACAATTTTAGGAATTATAATTAATTTGTATTTATTTGTTAACATACACAAGTGGTGACAGATAAATCATAAGAAATTCACCAAGACTTACAAGTAAACAATATTTTATTGCTGTCATTTAACAAAATGGATCAAATTATAGAAATAATACAAAGTAAAAACGACAAATACTGTAAACAGTGGTTACCATGAACTAAACTGAACTGTTAATAAAACATGTTGTCTAGTTTCTAAATGTTGTTTTAATTTAGAAGGTTTCGTGTTTTCTTGTGAGAGCACCTCACTACATATGACATTGAGGCTTTAAGTCTTTTTTGTCGTCAATATATGTAAATCCATACTTTACATATTCAGGGTCGTACTTGCACTTCGACATATTTGTTAATATAATTAAATGAAACTTCACAAGTCAAACGGTAGGGTTGTCACGCCAGAATTTCAAAATAAAAGTCCTGCATATGCAAAATAAGTATAAAAATTTTTACTTTTTTTTTTTTTTTGACCACACACTCCGTGACCCACTGAAAATGTTCCTGCGACCCACTTTTGGGTCACGACCCACCAGTTGAGAAACACTGATCTTTACAGTACTCTCATTTCTGTCTAATAAACAAGGTACTTGGCTGCCATACCATAGCTACAGCCGGCGCTTTGTTAACCTTAATTAACCTCTATCATAGTACACAATGAAACAACAGAAGAGTCAAGAACTTTAAATAGGAAAATTATCTAAATATTTTTGTCATTATTGAGCAAGATGCTGATGGTCTAATCTGATTCAGTGGTCTAAAAAGTGCTCCTGCCAGACACAGAGATCGGCTGAAGGAATTAAAATTGGTAAAATTCTTCTTTTTATCTCTAGAGGGTTGTAAAATTAGTTTTCAAAAAAGGAGGGGCGTTCCTTCAGCAATCCAAGTCACACTCTGTTTATTCACCTCTTTAAATTAAAACAACTAATCACTTTTTACAGGAAACTGAATATATTAAAAGTTACAGAATTAGTCTTTTTTTTTAGATTTTACTATTATTACCTGGCCTGAATTATGGCTAATAATGTTTATTTCATACAATTTTACCAGCTCCTCTACCTGTTCCTGTCATCAGCAGTTACTCTACAACATGTCCTTCACTGTCGTCTTCATCATCAGTGTCCAGATGTTCAGTGTTGTGTTCAGTGTTGAATGTGAGTGCTGTGACTCTCTCCTGGTACAAAGGAAACAGTGTATTGTCCAGCATCAGTGTGTCTGATCTCAGCATCAGTCTCTCTCTACCTCTGGAGGTGGAATATCAGGATAAAAACACCTACAGCTGTGTGATTAACAACACCATCACAAACCGCACCACACATCTGGACATCAGTGAAATCTATCGCACATGTTCAGGTATGATAAAGGTGATTTTAGTGGTCTTTACTAACCTAAAAGAGTTCAAGTGATGTTTATAACCCTGTGTTTCTCCTTCAGACTCTGACCAGTGTTGTGGATTTACTGATGCTGTGATACGATTGGTCATCTCTGCTGTAGTGGGCGTGGCTACTGTTGCTGCAGTCATTTATGACATCATATCTGAACGTTCAGAAAGACAGCGTATAAAAAACAGCAGGAGGCGATATTTTCAGATCTAACACACTTTTAGATTTAGGTTTTAAAGAATCAGGCAGTTTCATTGATGACTCTTGTTAAACAAATCAACTCATTCATTAAGTGGCAAAACTCCTTTCTGGATCAAAAAATAAATAAATAAACACTTTATCCCTGCAACAAGCTATTACTGAAAATGTGAAATACTGCTTTCTGTTGTGTACCTTACAATTAGTTATTACTGTGCAACAATTATGTCTTAAAACTTATTACTACTGTGCAATTATTAGCAATAAATCAAACTGAATTATTTGACTTAATAAATTACTTTACTTACAGATTGAATATCCATTGATTATTGGTTGTTTCTTGTTTATTTTGGAAGGATTGGTTAAATATAGCTGATGGAGACTAACTACATCATTCACAAAGAATCCAGACTAGTGCCTTTAATCCTCTAAAATATATTTAAAAAACATTCATTTTTATCAAGCTCTAGGTCTAGGAGATGTTTAACTCCCTCTTCTGGCCAACATCTGATCTAAACTGGATAAGACTACACTTTTATTCATCTCGAAAACAATAATGTAGTCCAGTATTTAGCAAAAATACAACTTTTTAATAAACTTTTCAGTGTAATCTATGTCTTGACACCCGATAGAGCTCTTGATAAGCATCTGAATGAGTTTCTCTTAGGTAGAGGAGTCAGTCTAACTTATCTGTGTTGCTCTTTAGTTCTAGATCATGGGTGTCAAACTCAATTCCTGGAGAGCCGCAGCTCTGCACAGTTTTGCTCCAACCCTAATCAAACACAGCTGATCCAACTAATCAAGGTGTTCAGGAATACTAGAGACTATTAAGCAGCAGTGAGTTGGTAGTGGTTGCAGCTAAACTATGCAGAGCTGCGGACCTCCAGGAATTGAGTTTGCAACCACTGATCTAGATTAATATCATTTGTGTACTTTAGGTTGTAATAACAAAGACATCTCAAACAATGTCCTCTTGTGACATAACTAGGCAAAAAAAACAGCTACGGCCCTATCATACACCTGGCGCAATAAGCCATAAGATGTGCTTGGCACGATTTGTTGCTATTTTCAGACCAGCACAACTGTTATTTTTATGTTTAGCACATTATTTAAATAGCAAATCCATTTCACCACTTCATGTACTCATGGGTGTGCTAGACTGAAATAGAAGTGTGTTGAGGAACTAAAATAGATTGCGCCATTGACCAACTAAAAGCTGGTCTAAAGTCCAGCACAGAGCATGCTAGTTACGCGGCTATGCAGGTCCAAAATGCTTACACATTGCTTAATACACACAGTATGTATAACAATACACAACTATCTCTACATATGAAAAAAGGATTAAAATGTTATTATATATATTATATATTAAATTAAATATATATTAAATATGTTATATATATATATATATATATATATATATATATATATATATATATATATATATATATATTATTATTATTATTATTATTATTATATGTAATATTATTAGTAGTAGTATTATTTATTATATGCATATTTATATTTGTTTTAATAAAAACAAGTTTAGATTTGTCCACCTTTCAGGTTTTGGAGATGTATGCAACACGAAATGGGGCATAAGAATAGGATGTGTGATTGGATATAACTCAGTTATTTGACCCCACTTCATTAATATTGTTCATTTATTCATTTGCTGGAAATTAAAACTGAATTTATAAATAATTTTGAAACAAATATTTGCGCTTAAACTAAATTAAATGTATAGGCTGATGGGTGTCTTCAGTGGAAAGTAAAGACTAAAAGTAGTGTAAAAGTGTAAAAGTAAAGTAAAGTAAAGTAAAGTAAAGTAAAGTGAAGAAAAATAAAAGAGGCCAAATGGCTGAGGCTCGTTCTGTATCCTGGTGCTGCAGATGGTCTGTTTAACAGTTTTAAGTCCGCCATGTAAATACCAAATGCACCATGGC
Organism: Danio rerio; assembly: GCF_052040795.2. NCBI lineage: Eukaryota > Metazoa > Chordata > Actinopteri > Cypriniformes > Danionidae > Danio > Danio rerio. The sequence continues at coordinate 10,305,543 of NC_141042.1, forward strand.
CTGTCAACATTGGGATGTGAAAATAAGGAATATGCCCACTATAATATGGGATTCCCCAAATTCCTCCCCCCCCCCCCTTAAAAAAATCCCCAGATTACTAAATATGTTAATTTTTAGCTGTTTCATTGTAAATAAACAGTTAAATGGTCAGTAATATTTTGTTTAATTATTATTAACAAAAGAAAAATAAATATATACATTTACAGCAAATACATTAGCAAACAGTTCAGCTTATTAAAATTAATAGCTATTATAATGAAACAGAATCAAGCTATCAAACTCATAAGCCGTTTCTCCAGTGTATAACTTACACATTGTGATTAAAGAGCAACGAATGAATCTCGCATTTAATAAGATTTTTTTTTTACATTAAATAATAGGTGTCACTTAAAAAATGCACACATGTAATCTTATAATAAAAGCATTCGACTGCTTTCCTAAATTTTTATGCTCATTTAAGACTAAATTAGTTGTGTTTGGAAAAAAAAAAACACCAAGATCAATATCCTTATATGTTATTATTATTAATTATGTGTGTATGTCTGTTTAAACACACACCCAAAAGCCAGACTTTCTCTCCGCTTCAAATCACGTGTATAGAATCCGTTTGGGAAACAGCATCTGTTTATCACTATGGAGCACGTCAGCTGACATTCATGCACCATTAAGTTATATAACTGTTTTGAGGATTGTATAGGTTGGGCGATGGCACCCGTAATCAAAAGAAATGGAATCACGCCACTTTTTAATATTTATTTATAAGTTTTTTCATTCCTAAACAAAGCGAAAGCACAGAACAGACTCACGTTTTAGAGCAAAGGGCGACCCCTGGTGGTTCGGTGGTATTGGTTGCGCATAGGGAGGCTCGGATGTTCAGAGAAAGACTGAAAATACGGGAGAAATATGGGAAAATACCTTTACGGCACGATAGCGGGATAGAACAGTAAAATACGGGAGAATCCCGGGAAAAAAACGAGAGGGTTGACAGGTATGCACCATGGCACAATTCAACTGACACTTAAAGGCAATGGGAGATGAGACTTTGATTGGTTTGATGCATTTTATGCTCAAAACACACCAATAACCTATTAAGAGAATATGCATAACCATTTTAGACCATGCGCTAGGGTGCAGAGCGTATTTTTCTGTCCTTAAAATAGCAAAAGTTACTTCGGACATGCTCTTAATCAGTGGCGTACCAGACGGGGCCACAGGGTAGGCACCGCGAGGGGGGCGCACGTGATTTGGGGGCCCCGTGTCATCTCGATTTTCAATAATTGAAAATCCGGCAACCGCAATAATCAAACCTCTGGGAACAACTGTGGTTAGAACCAAAGTTCACAGGTCTGTGTTCTCTGAACTCCTCTCAAACGGTGGACTACTACATTCTGATTGCTTGCCGCCAAACCGCGTCATAGTTCACTAGCATGAAGTTGACTTGATTTCAACTCTCCTCGACGCCCTCACTGGAGAAGACGCGCCGCGCTGCCCCTCGCCGCCGTCTACTTTGATGCTCTCACCGCTTTCGGTGTCAGTTTGTGATTGCTCCCGAGTTTGTGAACGCTCATTAGTTTGTGAATGCTTCCCCGCGTCGTCGTTCCACCCCACCCCCCCTCTTCATCAGGGGGCCTCGTCAATGATCCCAACAGGGGGGCCCCCGCATTTTGTGCCTTGCCACTGCTCTTAATGCTTTTGCGCCATGCGCTTTAGACTTTGTGCCTATATCGTTGAAATAGAGCCCTTTATGGAAGTTGTCATAAGCATGCATAACACCTCATTCATATCCATGTCATGTCATGGATTATAAAGGTGTCTGAACACCCCCATTATTAAAGTGTTACCCAGAATTTATTATTCAACTAGCCTTTTAATAACAGGTAAGGACCTAAGAAAGCAAGTACAAGACAGGATGAACTTAAGAAATATGTAGATTTTATGAAGGCAATTACTCTTATAAAAATACTGTTGCGGCTTTTTTAAACTGCTCATTTAAAATGAAACAATAATTCTTAAGTTCAATCCACTTAAAGTTACTTTAAGCGACATGTGTTGGGACAACATGAAGGAATTGTGTGGATTCCAGTGTTCATTAATAGTTTAAGATGCTCGCAATCACTGTTTTTCTGATTCTAAGACTCCATCTACTGACTACTTGTGAGACTCAATCACTGTAAAAAGAGCATCTTGGTCAATTACGTCTCTGCTCGTGGATAACTTAATACATTTTTATACTCAACATTTCTTATTTAATAGCTGACACATGAGAACATGCTTGTGCTACCATGCAATCTACAACTAAGAGTTGAAAATGACTGACAGGCCATATACAGGGGCATATGTGGTTTGAAGCAGGGCAGGCTGTGGTTTGTGAGTGAGAAATGCATAAAAGCTACTCAGAAAATACAGCAAAGCACAAGAAAATTTGGAAAAGCATGACAACCAAGCGGGTTAAAGTGCATTATAGTAATGCATTAGCAAAATAAAAAAGATTGGGAAATGTCTGTGTCAGGAAATGTCCCCCTGTTTTTCAATTAAACAGCATCTATTGTCAGGTTGTTGTTGTTGTGGTTTTGAACACACAGTTATTCATACACTTTGCAACACTGGCAGCTCACTTAAGAGTTCTCAGAAAGATCTATTTTTAGTTCAGTTTCATTTCATTAGGTGTGAACTCTTCATCCTGCTTTATCTACTTTACAGGTTCAAGACTTTATAACCCATACAATTTCACATTTTAGTTTGAAGGTTTGAGCAAGCGGTGTACATGATTGGATTACCATTGTTTTGTTTTTTAAGTTTGACAGACAATTGTGGAGGCATTTTAAAGAGATGGTTTCAAACGTTGCTGTTTTTTGTATGTGTATGCTCATCACAAAATGTAAGTGGATTTAATTTTATTTTGTTTCAATGTGATCGATTTATTATGCAAAACATTTGAAATGACTGACATTTGAAAACAAAATTAATACATTTAAATCAAGTTGAATGTAATTGTGGAAATATACTTCTGTAAATACAGGGAAAGTTCAATTCAAAACCTTTTTTTTTTAAATATAGCGCACTGAATTACAAAAATGATAGTTTGATTGGCAGACAGTATTTTGATGGATTATTTTCAAATATAGTGGTTTGATTAATTTTATTTGCTTTAAAAAAGAGATCTCAAAACTTCTAATAGCATGATTTGTTTGTAAAGTATACATTATATAAATAAATTATCTAAATTCTACATAGACACACTAATGTCAGTTTATCTTTAAACTCTGAATGAAATCTGAGATTGTGAATATGTGATTTGTTTTTGTTTCTTGCAGGTTTTCCTCAAACAAAAGAAACAGAGATGATATCAGTGACCGAAGGAGATTCAGTCATGCTAAACACTGGTGTTACTGAAATACGGAGTGATTATTATTTAATTTGGTGGTTTAGGCTTAAAAACACAGACACTCGTATAGCAAAAATCTATAAACAGAGAAACTATATTTATGATGATGAGAATGAGAGTTTCAGACACAGGCTGCAGTTAGATGCAAAGACTGGATCTCTGACCATCACAAACATCAACAAACTACACTCCGGACTTTATCAAGTACAGATCATTGATAGTGATATCACACACAAGGCTTTCAGTGTTGATGTCTATGGTGAGTAAACTAAAATCTAGGACCTGTCTACAAGATTTTTTTACTCATCCATAAAGCATGAGGTTGTTTACACACATTTTCAGGAGTTGATTGTTCCAGAACTTTTGGCTATTTTTGTTATGTATTCTGACTGTTCCTGTCATTATAACAGATTTTTATAATTAAATAATTCACATTTCCAAAATTACACATTTCCACAAGAGGCACAAAGTGTTTTATCTTTCAGAAATGTATGATTGGACTCCAGAAAATGGCATTTTAGGCTATTATTTTATATTAGATCTTATATTATTATATTATAATAATACTAATGATGATTATGATAATATTTTTAAGGTGTGAAGTCAGCATCAGTAACTGAGGGAGATTCTGTCACTTTAAACACTGATGTCACTGAAATACAAAGCTTTGATCAGATACTGTGGATGTTTGGACCTCGAGAGACTCGTATCGCTGAAATGCACAGGCAGAACATTGACATGTTTGACAGTAATGAGATATTTGGAGACAGACTCAAGATAGACAGACAAACTGGATCTCTGACCATCACAAACATCACAACTGAACTCTCTGGACTTTATAAACTCACCATCATCAGCAAGAGACTAACTTCCCACCAGAAGTTCACTGTTACTCTCTATGGTAAGTAAAATCATTTATATAATTACACTGTAAAAGTAAATAATATTAATAGTTATGTTTACCATGTGCCTAATAATGTTTATTTCATTCATTTATACAAGGTCTTTTGCCCGTTCCTGTGATCAGCAGTTACTCTACCACATGTAATACACTGTCATCATTATCTCCATCAGTGTGTAGTTGTTCAGTGTTGTGTTCAGTGTCGAATGTGAGCGCTGTGAATCTCTCCTGGTACAAAGGAAACAGTGTATGTCCAGCATCAGTGTGTCTGATCTCAGCATCAGTCTCTCTCTACCTCTGGAGGTGGAATATCAGGATACAAACACCTACAGCTGTGCGATTAACAACACCATCGCAAACCACACCACACATCTGGACATCAGTCAGACCTGCTCGCCATGTTCAGGTATGATAATTGTGGATTTTCGATAATTGTGGATTCAAGTGATTTAATATTTACCCTTTTCTTTCTCCCTCAGACTGTTGTGGTTTTACTGAGGCTGTGATCCGATTGGTCTTTTCCGTTGTACTGAGCATGGTCACTGTTGCAGTGGTGGTTTATGACATCAAATCTGAACGAGCGTATAAAATAACACCAGGTGGCGCTGTTTTCCAACCTAACACTTAGTTTATTATACTGTGTATATATGGGGCACATGGTGGCTCAGTGGTTAGCACTGTTGCTTTACAGCAAGGTCACTGGTCACTGGTTCGAGCCCCAACTGGGTCAGTTGGTATTTCTGTGTGGAGTTTGCATGTTCTCCCCATGTTTACATGGGTTTCCTCCAGGTGATCTGGTTTTCCCCACAGTCCAAAGACATGTGCTATAGGTGAATTGAATACCATAGGGTATGAATGTGAGTGTTAATGAGTGAGTATGAATGTTTTCCAGTACTGGGTTGCAGCTGGAAGGGCATCAGTTGTGTAAAACATATGCTTGATAAGTTGGCGGTTCATTCCGTTGTGGTGACCCCTGATGAATAAAGGGACTAAGCCCAAGGAAAATGAATGAATGAATATTGTAGTATTTACTACAATTATTAGTTAATGAATGCTAGAAGCATGATCCATGAAATAATAAACCATAATGATAAAACTGTAGTATTTGTTTTTACTAGAGTAATTGATGATGTATAACCCAACGGTTGTAGAAAACAACAGTCTTGATTTATTTGTTCATATAACTAAACAGTCTACTATACTATATAGTGTACTATACTACAGTGTGGTTCAAAAACACTATTATTCACTATTTATTACTAGTATTTTTTACATGGAGATCATTTACTCTCAGGCACTTTAAGAGTACATGTCTCAACTGAACTATAAAAATTTGCATAGTGCCATTGATTATATTTGCATAAACGACTTCATAACAGCCCAAAGGTAATGTCCCATGACCGTTTTACTTTAAGCTTTTAAGTTTTTTTGACATCCCAGGTAGCAAATTATTCTGGCCCAGATTTGGCATAAAGCTGGCACATCAGGCATTCACCCGGCACTGGCATACAGCACACTGAACAAAATGACTCATTGCAAATGGCAAACAATTGATATGGCCTGAATTTAAACAAACAATTAAGTTGATCATTACTACATTTAATTTGTTTAAATTCAGTCCATATAACAACCACTTACCTTAAAAAAAGTATATCCAATGAATCATTTTACACAGTGCATGCGGGCCAAACATGGCACCATCTTTTAGGTGGCACACATGATATGGGCCGGATGTCAAATGTAGTATTCGGTCTAGATGTTAAAAATTAATATGTGGGCCACGTAAGTTTGGCCTAGCTTGACCCACATTTAAAAAACATTTTTATTATTTTTTGAGTAAAGCAATATTTTAATCCAGGAAATGATCCAGATTTAAAAAATATCTACATTAAATATATTTTATTAACCAAATCATTATTTCACAAATTATATTAATATTAACCAAATATCAAAATTTTGATACTGTTGAAACTGTTTTTTTATAAAATATTTTTTTTATAAAATCAGATTATTAAAATCATTTCATGCACAAGCACACATTGAGTTGTTATGCTTTAAAAAAAATAAATAAATAAATTTACCAATCAGGTCGATTCGATGAAAAGCACGCTCATAGCATTCCTAAAGCACAATGCTTTATGTCAGGGGTCTCAAACTCGCGGCCCGCGGGCCATTTGCGGCCCTCAGTGCAATATTTTGTGGCCCGCGCCGACCGCTGTACTCTGACTGAATCAGCGGAGCGGGGAGAGAGAGCGCTCCCCGCTCCGCTGATTCTATCCGTACACAGCGCACTTGTCACTCAATGCGCGTTGTCGCGCGCGTTCTGATCAGCTGTGTTGTCGCGCGCGTACTCAAGAGCGATGTTATCGCGCGCCTACTGAAGGGCGGGACGGAGGGTGTGTCGCGTCGCGGGGGCACTTTTGATCATTTTGGAAGGGCACTTTCTATGCAAGACTAAAAAGGGCATGTGCTCTGCACAGGTTGAGCCCTATGTGTGCACGTGCCTGCCCTGCATCTTATATATATTGATATTATAGGTAGATACAGACTGGTACAAACTGATGTGACTGGAGTGGGGTGGGGGTGTTTTATTTATACATATATACGCCTTTTTTTTAGGTGAGGGAATGGAAGTTTTGAGTGAGTTCCCCCACTTTTTTCCCTAGGACTTCAATAAGTCAAAGTACAGGTCTAGACTTAATGATGATCATCTTCAAGCCATACTGAGGGTCTCAACTGCTTCCGCTCTAAAGCCAAATGTGGTTCAGATTTGTGAGAAGAAGCGCTGTCAAGTCTCTGGCAGTAAGGAGTAGGCAAAAGATGCCATGTTCAGAAGAACTGTTCATAATCTTCACTCAATGTTCTATTAATGTTCAGGACACTTCATGTTCAGAAGAAATAATTAAAACTGTTAATAATGACATTTGAGAACTTTTTTGGTGAAATCCCTTAATCCTCACCCAGACCCTTAATCTGAAATCCCAGCCTCACCCAGACTTTGCCTCCTGCAACCCCCAGGTAAATTGAGTTTGAGACCCCTGCTTTATGTGTTTATCAAATTCATTGCAGTCATAATACACCAAGTATTCCAGATTAACATAAGGACTAGGCAGGGCTGAAGCCTGAGGGCCCACAAGAGGAGGGGGGCCTTGATTTGCCTATGAATTAATGTGTCATGACATGGGAAATGGCTCTTTGCGTTATGCTGTCAATAATGTGAAGTATTACTTTCGGCTTGCCGTTCAAAAACAGCGATTCTGCTTAACTATGGCACTGAGTGGCTGTAGCTCAGAGTTTTAAATAGCCCTATTTAGTCCCTGGTAGTGGTAGGGTGAACAGATGTCCCATTTTCCCCAAGGAAAGTCCCTTACTTCCCAGGACAGTTGCTTTTTTCAGCTCTACCGCAAGAATAATCTAGCCAATGGCAGTTATGAGTCATTAACTTGGCTGAGACTTGGCCTAGATATGGTCAATGTTTGGCCCTTCTCTGGAAGACAGACTAGATGTGTCATAACTGCAATGAAATTAACAAACCAGTTGGCATGAGCCTAGCAAAACGTTTGCTATCCCTCATGGGCTATAAATGAATATCTTATGCCGACATCAGAGTCTCATGAGAACATGAAAACTAATTTCAGGTGAAAACCTCACTAACCATCTTGATTACACAGAACTCTTTGTTCTTTTGTACTTTGTTCTTTTAGTCATGTAATTTAGTATAGAGCAGACGTTCTGGGAAATTCCCTGTCTCACACACTAACACCTTTTTAAATCACAGACCCCCAACAGGTGGGCGACTGGGTGTCTCAAAGCCGACAGGTGAAGCGATATCAAAATCCAACAAAAGTTATTTCATCAGGGAGCAATCTTTCAAAACACCACAGCTGTGTGGCCTTCAAAGATCTAAAAAGCGATAGCTAATTATTTAGATAGCGGGATTATTCTGCCATATGACGCATTGTAATTTCTTTCTTTCCTTCATGAAAGGGCCATTTTTGTATAACTAAAGCCTTTTTTTAAATTCTCATTTGGTACCAGTCGGCTTTAAATATATTTTGCTCATTTATCTCAGATGCAAAGTATCCAATCAAAATAATTTCTAAACATTATTCCTTGATTCTATCCTTCAAACTTTGTCCACAAAATAAAACAAAATTATCATGAAATTAATTTTAAGAGGAAAAAAACATGCAACACTTTATTTTGATGGTCCTTTTGAGTATTAGTAGACTGTCTGCTTAATATCTGTTGATACTGACATTCAACAGACATTAAACTGACTATAAGAAAATTAGCAACATGTCAATTTACACCAACCCTAACCCCAAACTAACAGTCCACTTATAATCTAATAAGAATTAGTTGCCATGTAGAGGCAATGTAACTTACATTCAACAAACAGACCATCAAAATAAAGTGCATGGGTCATTGTAATGTCAAAATACATTGTATGGGTCAAAATGTATACATTCTAATATTAGAATATTAAGTAAAGATCATCTTACTTGAAATTATTTTGTGAATTTCCAAATGTAAATATATCAAAACTTAACTTTGCACTCAAGTGCATTGCACATTTCTGAGCATACAATGCTTTTAATGTGCACACATAGCCCAGCCCCCTTACCCTATGCACAGTGACAACATCACTAGCTCTATTAAGTGCTTTGTGTCTGACATGCCATTTGTGGGACTGTGTCTCAATCCAATGTGCAAGTCTGCAGTCAGATCCTATTGCCTAATCTAGATTGATTTGTTTTTATTTTTGATCCTTCAGATTACAGATTTTTAAAAAGTTGAAATAGTATTTCAGCACAATATTATCCTAAACTATCCTAACCTAACAAAGTATACATAAATGGAAAGTGGCTTTATTGTTTGTGTAGTTAAAAAAAAAAACTCCAGGGTCACATATATCATTGGCATACATTATAGTTCTTTAATCTTTATATCTTGTTTTTTATGAGGACACATTTCTATGAAAAGATCATAATTTATGATGAACTGTTTTCACAGGATGTGGTTTTGTTAGAGACAGAGGAAGTGCAGAGGCACATAAGGGTTTCACTTAAAGAAATATTTCAGCCAGACAATAAACATGCTGTCATCACTGACTCACCTACGCTAGTGAAACAAGGAAGATATTTTGACAAGATTTATTTATTTATTTTGTCCATACAAAATGGAAAAAAAATTGCCATTCTTTGAATTGTCAAAAGCATTATGTGACATCACAAATATAATTTGAAATATAAATATGAACTAAATCAATACAGCACACTGTCACAATAAAATACTTTCATTTATGTGCAGTTTAAGTTTATGTATTCGAGACACTATCTTGCCAAAATTAAATGTTTTGAGATTCTGCATGATAGGGCCAATGTGCAAAGCCGTAGTGTGGTTGGGTTGTGGGTTTGTGAAATCAGCTTCTTTCCGTTAAGCTTAACTGCTTGCGTATGTTTATATAATGAATATAAGTTTTAATGTCAGCAGCTCAATCTGTTTTGCAGATGGTAACCTTGTTTATGTAGAAATAGCTTAAATTATTTGATGTCAAACACCATAGGCCAAATAATAACCCAGCGTTGGGTCAAATATTGGTTAATTTTTTTTTTTACATTAAATAAGATTTTTGTATGTCTTTTAAATAAGATTTTTAACCCAACTGTTGGGTTTGTCCATATTTTGACCAAGAGTTGGGATGAAACAACCCATTTTTAACAATATAAAGAGAAGTAAAAACTCTACCGAAAGAGGAAGATTACGTTTTATCTACTAACTTAAACCCTTGTCCACCTAAACCCTTACTTGTTTCTTTATCAATAGGTATCAAATTTTTATATATTTAGGCTTTTTGAACGAAAAGAAAAATGCTGCATAGGCTATTTTGATAAATTGCGTTGTACAACAGAAGAGGTTTTAATCGCTGCTTTCAAAGATGTCATGAAATTGAGGTTAAGAAAGTCCTTTTTTGTATTTTGGGATCTACACTGAATTAAAATGGTCTTAAAACGAAAGGGCGGTGCATGATTTCTTCCTTTGGAAACCAATTGTAATTCTGGAAGATTGATGTCGGCAACAAAATGGAGAAAAAAAAAATGTAAAAGTTCAATTCAATTCAATTCATCTTTAGTTCTATAGCCCTTTTGCAATGTAGTTTGAGTCAAAGCAGCTTAACATAGAAGTTCTAGTAAATTGAATCCGTGTCAGTCCAGTTTTGAGTGTTAAAGTTCAGTTAAGTTCATGTCACGTTTCAGGATTGTAAACAGGAACAAAAACGGGTGTAGAATCCAAGTGCAGATTTAATAATGTATTAGTGCAGTGAAAAAAGACCAAAAATCAAAGTAACAAAGTAAACAAACAAACGGGGAACTCAAACAGATAAACTAGATCTAGGACTTGACAACTCTGACAGGAAACTAGACAGGAATCAGGAATAACATACCACAAAGACGAATGCCGAACTGACAAACAGAGGTGGAATGGTTGAATATAAGGTCTAGGTAATCAACAGGGAAACAGAGACAGCTGTGATTGCAATCAGTGTAGATGACAGAGCGGATGTGTGCACGAAAGAATGTATGGAAATGTAGTTCTAAGCCACTGTAGTTTGCTGGGAGTAGCTGGCGAACTACATTGGCATCTTGTGGACAAAACACAGTCATGACAGTTCAGTTCAATGTGGTTTAATTTGCACTGCTGAAAGTCCAAACACTGAAGAGTAAATTCATCAATGCACAGCTCCACAAGTCCCGAACCATGCAAGCCAGTGGCGACAGCAGCGAGGAACAAACTTCACCAACAGTTGAAAGTGAAGGAAAAAAGCTAGAGAGAAACCAAGCTCAGTTGGGCATGATCATTTCGCCTCTGGCCAAACTTCTTGCTCAGACAAAAAGTGGACAAAAGCAGAGCAGAAATGAGACACTCACTGATAGCTCAGCCCTAAGGCGTTCCATGTGACCAGAATTGAATAAAGAGAGAAGACTATGCTGTCTCCATAACATGGAAGAAAGCTTTATGGAGTACTTGCAACAGTTAATTGCCTGTACTAGGTGTTATCCCTAGACCACATCAGAGTAAAAAAATAAATAAAAGTTGGATATTGGTAGCCGAGGCACTTCTTATTGTGTTCTCATTCAAAATGGGGAGCTAGTCATTTTAGAGTATAAATATCAGTCAAACTGGCCGTCTACAGGTTGTTAAACTGATCCTGGGGCTCCAAAAGCTCCTCTTAAGTTTTCATTTATAAAACATGCACATATACAATGCCATGCAAAAGTTTAAACACCCCTCATAATTTTCATAATTGCAAGCCATAGCCTGCTGTTCCTTCAAATCAGCAACTTCATTTGGATATATTTTATATCCTAGGGACAAAGCAACATTTCAGTTCTGACATAACACTGATTTAATCAACAGATGCAATGCAATTTAAGTTATAACAAAACGTGAAAAAAAAAAGAAAAAAAAAAGCCTGTCGATGCTTTTTATAGCCAAGGATAAGTCTCTGAATACTACTGAAGGCATTTTGGAACATTCTTCCTTGCACAATTTTCAATGATGTTTAAGTCTGAGGACTGGGATGGCGATTTTATAACATTGTATCGTGTCTGAGCATGAATTCCTTGGTAGATCTGAAACTGTGCTTTAGGTCATTCTCCCGCTGAAACATCCAACTTTGGCTCTGATTGCTAAACATTATTCTTCAGAATTCTTCAGAATGTCACTGGGTGGAATCCAATGCAACCTTTAACTCTGTCAAGGTTTCCAGTACCTGTGCTTGCCACTAATCCCCACAGCATGATTGACCCTCCACCATATTTTACAGTAGGGAACAGGTTCTTCTCCTAGAATGCTGTTTTGTTTTTCTCTATGCAAAGCACCTATGGTTGTGGCATCTGCCCTTTGAATATTTTTTTCAAAATGATTCAGGCTTGTCCAGATGTGCCTTTGCATACCTCAAACGATTCTTCTAGTTGGCAAAATGGGGAAAAGGCTTCCTCTGCATCACCTTCCATGGAGCTGTTCTTTGTGAGGAGACAATGACATTATCTGCAGCAAGATGTTCCTGGAGCATTTTGGAGGTGGTCTGGGGTTTGCCTTTCTGATTTTTTTTCTTGGCCAACCACAACTTTCCTTCAAAAGAACTGTTCCTGTGGCCTTCCATTTTCTTACTGTGTGAGACTTTAAACCTTTATGACAGCTTTTTGTATCCTCCTAATTTATGTTGGTGAATAATCCTGGTTTTTAGGTCATTAGCAAGTTCTTTTGTGATCCACATGTTTCTACTTCATGGTTCACAATAAGGAGAAGCACAACTAGCAATCAGCTATCTTTAATATCCTTTTTCATGATTGGTTGCACTTTTGTTGGGAATGTTAAGGTTCACTGAATCCCTCAAATCAATTTTGTGTTGTAATCAATTATCATCAAGGTGACTGCAGATTTTGTAATCCACTCAAAAAAAAGGTGCCCAAACTTTTGTATAGCCTATTTTTCAGTTTCAAATGAATTTCACACATCTCAATACTGCTACACTACAGATTTTTGTCTGAAAAAACATGACATTATCTAGCTTTCTCTAGAAACCGAATGGCATTTCACTGCAATTTTCTTTTATAAAAAAAGAGCACATAACTATGCAGCCACAGAGGGGTGGCAACGCTTTGGCATAAAACTATGGAGAAAACTCTCATCTGTGTGAAACACTTGACAGACTGTGTTGTCGTCTCAAATTGGCTAATGTCTAGTCTCACCTGGACCAAAAAGCAGCCTGAGAACACTTCAAATGGACGTTAACCTGACGAGTGGCAACGTGTAGATCACACCAAACCAATTAGCCGGATCAAAGCTAAAACGACGGATTGATGAAGCCCAACAGCTGACCGCCATCTTGTTGTGTCCTGGACATTAGAACAGTGTTGTTGCTGCTCATTCAATGTCCTTTTATAGAAACACCTATCCAGACTAGGCATGGGTCGGTATTAGATTCTGACAGTATGATAGCCTTGAATAAAAATACCATGATTTCACGGTATTGTGATTACTGCTCTAAAATATGTTCTATTTAAATGTCTTTTTTTTCCCTTTGAACACAATATATTTTATTTTTGAAAAACATCTATAATATTTGGTTACAGTATGTCAGGCAAAATAATAATTTAAATAAATCATTGACCTCTGCTTTCTTCATTAGTTCATAAACACAGATTTTAAAAAAATAATAATTTCAAACAGCATATCTGGATATCTTTTTCTGCTGGAGATACTGTTGTCCTAAAATAGTAAAAAAATAAAAAAATAAAAAAATAAATAAAAATAAATAAATAAATAAAAAAAATTTAAAAATCTATATATACAATAGGAACAGTATACCAGAAAATTTGAGTGGTTTTAAAACCTTGTCTTTCCCAAATTGCAGTATACCTATGATTATCATCCCATGCCTAATTCGGATGAATTAACAGTTAGCCCTATTAAATCTTTCACAGCCGGCATTACAGACACAAGACAATGAAATACTATTGCATAGCCACAAAATGCTTTTCCATTTTGTCATAAAATGACTTAAGATGAAAATTGAATATAGGCTAAATAAAGAAAACATGTGAGGCTGTTAGTAAAACATTTTGTGGTTGAGCCTTTTTAACCCAACCCTTCTCTCAACCCCCAACACAGACTTCAAACTACTGAAATCTGGTTTCTCCGCCCCGAGTTATACACACACATTTCTTGTCTGTATGGGGTTTGCAATGCAATAATGTTGAGCTTTTTTTGTTTTCAAATGTAACCTTTCTGAGATGTTAAAAAGGGGGATTTACACATGTGTCTGTTTTTACCTGTGGCTTTTAGAGGGTAAGTTCTGTTTGTCTTCAGCTCTTGTGTTCCTGCATTTACTGGTAGCCCTTAAACTGTATAACATCTTTTGCAGGTTTTAAGTTGACACATCAGCAACTTCAGACAAACACAGTGAAAAACTTAATCTCATCACCAGCAGGTTTGATTTTAAGTGATTATTTGTCACATCGCATGCAGAACAGACAAATAATAGACTAAATCTCAAGGCATAGCAATTTGCAGCAAAAGGAAGTTAAGCATAGCATTGTTAAACTGGTATATTTGCAAGTATGCAAGCATTTGGAAATTATTTATTTTTCTGCAGATATTTTTTTTAAATACAACACCAGTAATTATCATTTTCACTAAATGCTTTGCTTGTGAATTACCCACAGCTCAAATGTTTTTTTTTTTTCATTGTGCATGTCATACACCATATGTCTTAAGCTTTCCTGCCAACTTTTTACAAACGGCTGTGATTTGTTATCTCTTACGGTTTGTATTATTTTTTTCAGTTTTTCGTGGAGATGAACCAAAGACAGTTTCAGTGACTGAGGGAGATTCTGTCACGCTAAACACTGGTGTTACTAAAATACAGAGCAATGATCAGATACTGTGGACATTTTGGCTTAAAAATACAGAGACTCGTATAGCTGAAATCTATAAAGAGAGAAAATATATATATGAGAATGAGATATTCAGACACAGACTACAGTTAGATGAGAAGTCTGGATCTCTGATCATCACAAACATCAACAAACTGCACTCTGGACTTTATAAACTAATGATCATCAGTGGAGGGGTCAAACACAGACATTTTAACATTGCTGTATATGGTGAGTGAATCATAAATTAATTTGTTTATGTGGGCAACTTCTAATGTTAAGATATTGGTAGAGTAGATAAAAATTGTATACACATTGTATGTAATGTACACTGTAAAAAGCAATTAGTTAATTTACTTTTAAAACCTGTTTTCTTAAAATGAATTAACTTAAACCTTACAATGGATTTACTCACTTTACACAAACTCAACTAGTTGCTGTAAAAGCAATGGGTTTAATCGACCTTTTCAAGTTAACTAATCACTTTTTACAGTGTAGGCTACACACCAACTTTATTCATATTTAAATTTAATTTTTTATTTTTGGAAAATTATCCGTACTGCAACTCTCAATCACCAAGTAGAGTGCCCATCAGACATACTAGGGCACTCTGAACATCACAATTGCCACTGAACTGGACTACAAATCTCATCATGACCTGCAGTCACACACCAGTTTCAGTTTATCTTCTGATTACACATACACAGCTGCAGTTCATCACCACTGATTACATGGACTATAAACACACCATTTACCAAGTACCGTTTTATAAAACAATAAATAAAATACTTAGGTAAGGATACAAGTAAGGCTGACTAAAAAAAAAAAAACTCAATTTCAATAAGGAAAAACTTACTTAAGGAAATATTAAACCCTCAAAAGCTCTTAACCTTCCATTAACGACTTGTTGAACTTGTTTTAAAAAATGGATAATACTATGTCATTAATAATAGCGTTCAAAATCACCCTACAAACATACACATTCGCCCATTGCTTGGAAACCATATCTTAATCATAATTGAGCCAAACAGTTTCATTTGCTTTGTTTATTTTGTTGTGAGCCATTGCTATTTATATGAGTAACCGTCTTACAGTATAATCCATCTGATTCAATGTGGTTTACAGTTAATTTAGAACAGCTCTGCTCCATGCCAAGCTTGACAACGCCCACTAGCTGTTCTGAATTCAGTTTATACCACAGCCTCTAGATACGCATTGAATTCTATAGAGAAACAACTCGATGCGCATATATGTACATCATTTACTGATCACAGTTTTCTGTCTCTTTCAGCCCCTCTAACTGTTCCTGTGATCAGCGATTCTCCTCCAAACCCTTCAGTATCAAAAAGATCCTTAAACCAGAACTGTTCGCTGGTGTGTTCAGTGGTGAATGTGAGTGCTGTGAGTCTCTCCTGGTACAAAGGAAACAGTGTATTGTCCAACATCAGTGTGTCTGATCTCAGCACCAGTCTCTCTCTACCTCTGGAGATTGAGTGTCTGGATGATTCGTACAGCTGTGTTGTGGCTTACTCTTTCACAAACCAGACTACACACCTCAACATTACTCAGCTATGCGGGACATGTTCAGGTCTGTGAATAATTATGAGTCGTCTGCTGTTATTGTACCCTGTTTAAAGTCTGCTGTGATTCATTGTTGTTTGCGTTTAATGCATTTCAGCAACCAGACAACTCTTTATTCAGAAAGCTCTAATAATTACTGGTGTAGTCCTGTTGTTGTTGTTGCTGCTGGTGGTCACAGTTGGAGTTGTGAAGTTCTGGAACAGGAGAAACATCAAACCAGCAAGTCAGTTATCTTTCATTACACCAGAAAGCCATCAAATTAACTTACCCATTTCTCTTTTTTATTATTGTGATTTTCTGAATTGGTTTAACAGTTGAAACTACAGAAGAAGAGGTCGTTTATACTGATGCAACATTTACTACACACAGAGCTCCAGATACTGTAAGATATCACTGCTTTTAATTTCTTCTTTGATCTAAATCACTTAGTTGGCAGAAATCTTGCTAAGCTGGTATTGTTTGCATGTCTGTTTGGGGCTTTTTTATGCTGTATGGTGCAGAATTTAACCCTCATTTTTAAATGGAACTGTCAGTGTGCTGATGCTTGCTTGTTTTGCGTTTATGTGTAATTAAATCCCTTCCTTAAACCAAAATAAAAGGTGGATTATTTGTGTGTCAGCATGCTTTAAAATGTTAGGTCAACCTCATCATCTGCTGTTGATTTCAACTTCAGTGGTTCTGTGGATTCTGGTCATGCACTAACATGAATAAGAAACGGAATATGACCAGTGTTTCTCAATCATATTCCTGTAAGACCACCAGCTCCGCACATTCTCCATGGCTTTTTCACAATTCCAAGAACGCAGAAAAAGGACTTGCATTCTAGTGAAGATCTGTCTTGCCAAGTCACCTTGGAAGAACAAACCTGAGAACCCAGAAGATATCAGATGCTGCATTCTTCTTGATGGTCACATGACCTTCACATATTTTTAACGGAAAATTATTCAATCATACGATTTTTTTTTTTTGTTGTTGTTGTTTTTAATATATTTAACATGCACAAAAATCACCCTTATTGTGTTTATGCCTTAATTAAGATTATCATAGTAATGTTTACTTTCACCGTCTCAAATAAGTTATGTCTCTGACCATAAAAAAATAAATCTAAATAAAATGCTGCACTTCCCACCTTCTTTATTCAGTCGTAATGACTTCTGGGATTTCTAAAACAAGTTCGGTGCTCAAGTCTGTGTCAACGCATCCTCGATTCCAAGAACGCATGCAGAAACTTGCAAGCCTCCTCCGTTCTAGCAGTCTTGAGTTTTGGATCTGAACGTTGGCGGTTAATGATCCTTAACCAAACACACCTGATTCAGATCATCAGCTCATTAGCAGAGACTGAAAGACCTGTAATGGTTGTGACCATGGAAACCTCCAAAACACGCACTGCTGGTGGTTGAGATGTGGTTGAGAACCACTGGTCTAGACTACATTTTGGATTCTATTGATAGTCAATAAGCCTTATTTTTTTGTGTAAGAGTAATTCAAAAGCATAAAAACTTTGTTAAACGAATATAAATAAAGATATTCATAAAGAATATGTTAATGAACAGTTTTTACAGTATAGCTCAGGGGTGTCAAACTCAATTCCTGGAGGGCTGAAGCCCTGCACAGTTTAGTTCCAACCCTGCTCCAACACACTTACCTGTAGGTTTCAAACAAGCCTGAAGGACTCAATTAGTTTGATCAGGTGTGTTTAATTAGGGTTGGAACTAAACTGTGCAGAGCTGCGGCCCTTTTGGAACTGAGTTTGACACCTGATGTTACTTTTGTGAATTTGCTCTTTCATGTGTTAAATGTGTAACTTATAATCATTTCCTATTGCGTGTCTCTTTTGTTTCAGGAAACTAAGGGACTGGATCAGACTGAGTATTCAGAAGTGTTTCTGAGATGATGAGCAAGTCTGGTCATGTAGAGAACGCCCTGTTGTTTTCAGGAATCAGCAGCATGTTGGAATGGATAATGGTATAGCAAAGCAGAACTGCAGCGACTGTTAGTAGGGTTCCTGTATTCATGCTATACACCCTTAAAATCCACATTAACCAGAAGCTGAGACTGTTCTTTCATATTGTGAATTAGTTCCAAGAGAAACTAAATATTAAATGAGACGGTGGACGTGGCTTGTTTTTTTCTACTGAGAGCTGAATGGATGTAGTAAAGCCTTCCATTCAGAAAGATCAGTAAAAAGGTTTCAGATGAGTTATTACGACCTAGCACACACACACACCTCCTCCTCACTCTTTTTATTTGCCGTCAAAACATTTTGTTATCTGAAATTTTTTTGTTATCTGAACTGTTATCTGAAAATTTAACTGAAAACAACACAGGAAGTGTTTTCAGATTTCGATTTTAGATTAGAAGGGGAATTTTTTTTCTCAACGACATGCAAAGATGAATTGTTCACCAAAAACTGCCAATGTGAGCTAACAGAATCAATATGGTTTGTATTAATGTTTATTTGTTTTCTATTATTAGCATTGATGGTTTCCTGAAGAACCTTTAAAATGATACAACCTTTTAATTCTGCGATAGATTCAAATAAAAAGGTACAAGGAAGTACAAGTCAGGCGCTAATTCAGAGCCACTCCTATTGTCGGTTATAAGCTGGTTTGTCTAGTGAACCTAACAAGACCTGCTTTGCTTTTCCACCAGCTAGAGAGCCACTGTAGAACCCAGTCTCATCAGTGCATACGTCTCATCTTCACCAGCAATACAAAGCAGAAGCGCCAATACAAATATATCATCAGCAATCCAGTGCTATAATTGTTTATAAGTTTGTAAACCAATATCAATATCCAAACACTGCGAAATCAGTGTTCATGCAATGCCATAGTGTGCATAGATAGAGAGTAATGTCTACGCTACAACACAATGTGATTGCAAATAGACCTTTATTAGAAACAATAATGGAATCAAATATGTTCTTCTGCTATTTCATATATGGCGATGAAAACACCTTTCGTTTGTCTTGTTGGTGACAGCAGAAACATCCCCCTTCCCTGATGCAAGCGTATTTTACTTCTAGACCAGAAATGTTCAACGCAATCTCACGGCAATTCGTAACTTTTTGATTTAGTGGCTAATTCGTATGAATTCGTACCATCTAATTCGTACAATTTAGTACGATTTGCTCATCACCCAATGACGGTTGGGTTTAGGGTTGGGGATGGGTGCCACGCCTCGTTTTTAAAATCGTACATTTTCTTACGACTGAACTTGTACAAATTCGTACGATTTAGCCACTAAACTGACAAAACGTACTTGCGTTTCCTTGTGAGATCAGGCTGATTTATTTTGATGGCATAATTTTTACTGTTTCAGAGCTAGTGCTTTAGGTATCGAAAGACAAAGAACTGTTTTGGATCTTGGCTCTGAATCACCACTCAAATTGCCGTGGTGGAAAAAGAGACATTATTTAGGAGCCTTTTATATATTTTAACCAAAAAGGTTAATTTCCCTGTTTTCATTTACAGGAGTGAAAAATAATTTTAATTTCTGAGAAATAACTCTTTGTTTAGAACTTCTTTGTGGAAGACAAAATGGTTCTTTTAGGCACCAATGTTTTTATTTTTTTATTATTATTTATTTATTAAGAAAGAGAAACCAGAGGTGTCTCACAGTTCAAAGGGCTTTCAGCAGGCTCCACATTTGCAAAGAATAAAAAGTTTTAAGATTTTGTCATGTTTTTTGAACAAGGTCTTTTCTGCGCACAAAGTCTTTAAACTCCAGTGATGCAAATCAGAGTTTTTAACTCCATTACTGTTGAGGATCAATAAATATTTATGATTATTACCGCAGCTGAAAATGTCTTTTTCTTTTTTGAGGAACATTATTTATTACAATTCTATCATAACATACATGTGTAGTTGATACGTTTGCGGCTCCCTCTGCTGACTGTTTATGACATTTACAAGAGTAATAGAAAATACATTCATTTGATTAGCAAAAAAACTGAACTGGTAAGGAAGTATGTACGTTGTGTTGATGATCTGTGCATTCTGAAAGCGTTAACATTAAGCTAATTATGCAAAACTTTATTTCTAAATAAAGTTTTGCTTTGATTCGTTCAATTCTACTCTAAAAGATAGTTATGATAGTTTGTTTGTGTTATATTCCAGACCTTTAATGCAGTGTTTTGTGTAAAATAAACACTTTGAAATTTTTCCTTCTCTCTGCACTGACTATATTGCTTTTTCTCTGCACTTAACACATTTGTGCATGTTGTTAGGATTATTGCATTTTTTATGAGTGCCAGAACATGTCAGACAGTATATTTTTGATTGAGTGATTATACTGTCATTGTGTGGTTAAAGATTGGGTGTAATTTTTATATGAAATTGTATTATTAAAAGTAATATCTGGCCAACTAGCAGCACTAATGTGGAAAACTTGGATCATTTTGGGACATTTACATGCAAATCTACGAAAAAGCACATTTGTTTTCAGTGTGTGTGTGTGTGTGCATGCGTGTGTGCATATGTGGGTTATGAGTAGGGCCAGACGGAATCTGTGGACGTTTTTTGCTATTTCTGCTGAAAATTTTGGTAAAAATCTGCGGATTTCTGCTGAATTATTTTGGGAGTATCATAACTAAAATCTTACTGTGAAATAAAAGTTTTGGTTGTATAATCACTTTTCTGTCAGCTGGTGGAATATACACGTTATGTTAATGGTCACATTACCATTAAGGTTCAGGTCAGTGTTTCTCAACTGCGTTCCTGGAGGACCACCAACACTGCATGTTTTGGATGTCTCCTTTGTAAAAATAAAAAATATCTTTAACATTTATTTAATGTTTAAAATGCAAATTCAAGTAAGTTCACTTTATTTGGTAAACAAATAAATTCTCTCATATAATATATCTACTAAATATTAATTTACAAACTGTATTGTAAATAAATCAGATGAATATTTTCATATTGGTCAATAATATTACTGAAATTAATTTAAAAACTAAATAAATATGAATTTACACACATTTACTCAAGTAAATAAACAGAGTTAATGTTGGGCTAAAAAATCTGCAGAAAATCTGCGGAATTCTGCACTCGCAGATTTGGTGTAGCCTAGTTATGAGGACACAAATATGGATATGAACTATGTATTACAATGTTAAGGTAGTTTATGAGGACAGACATTTAAAACAGTTTAAAAATCATACCTTACAGGGTTAATTTCACATTTAATATTTGCCACAGGTTTTTTGTGATGGTTGGGTTTAGGGGTAGGGTAAGGCCATGAAATAAGCAAATACATTACAGGTGAGACAGTCCAAAGACATGCGGTACAGGTGAATTAGGTAGGCTAAATTGTCCGTACCATATGAGTGTGAATGAGTGTGTATGGAAGTTTCCTAAAGAGGGGTTGCAGCTGAAAGGGCATCCACTGCATAAAACATACACTGGAAAAGTTGACGGTTCATTCCTCTGTGGCAACCCCAGATTAATAAAGCCAAAAAGAAAATGAATGAATGAAATTACAGTATGCCTATAGAGAGTCCTCATAAATAACAAAAGCCAACGTGTGTGTGCTTTAAATATGTGACGTCTCATGCACTAGTTTCATCTGTGGTAAGATCTGTGGCCTGTTTTTTTTAGAGCAGTCTGACTGTTATTAGTAATACATTTGCAGTCTGCAAGTGTACATGTTTGTGCTCATCAACAAATCTAAATTGGAAGGATTGGAGTATTAGATTATTTCTTTACGGATTACATTAAAGCACCACGAGGAGACTTCTTGAAGATGTTAAACGCTGCTTTCCTCACTCTACTTGTGTATTTTAGCATTTGTAAGTTTGCTTGACTTAATTTGACCTACTTTCTTGATGCATTCGTGCTTTTGCAGCTCAAACTAGAACTGTCGTTTTAAACTGCACTGCATTGTTTAGAATTTCTTACGTATTTATGT
Source organism: Danio rerio (assembly GCF_052040795.2). Classification (NCBI taxonomy): domain Eukaryota; kingdom Metazoa; phylum Chordata; class Actinopteri; order Cypriniformes; family Danionidae; genus Danio; species Danio rerio. The sequence goes on from NC_141042.1 coordinate 10,327,762, forward strand.
TTCAGGCTTGTTTGGGGATGCAGATGAAATTAAATCAGTGTTAGTGACTGAGGGAGATTCTGTCCCACTATACACTGATATTACTGAAGTGCAGGAAGGTGATCAGATATTGTGGAATTTTGGACCTGAAAACACTCGAATAGCTGAAATCATTAAAAGGGATCAAATAGGAGTAAACATAAATTTTGTCCTTAATGATGGAATATTCAAAGACAAACTACAATTGGACAAACACACTGGATCTCTGACCATCAGAAATATCAGCACTGAACACACTGGACTTTATGAACTGACTGTGATCAGTGAAAAAAACTTACTGACAAGATTTAACATCACTGTTTATTGTGAGTAAATTATATATATTTGTACTACACTATTTCTAGTCAGAACATGTATACTGAATCCTGAATAACAATCACTTCAATACAGAATGTAAACAGTAATTTAAATGTGGAAAAACTGCAGCTGAAATTCTTAGCTTTACGGCCCCATTTATTTTATTTATTTTGATTGGCTCTGCCAGAATGCATCTGCGTCTTATTCTAGGTGTATTTATAATAATAACTCCTTTATTCGTTTATCTTTTCCAGCTACTCTACCCATACCATTTATCAGCTGTTTATGTCTATCTTCATCAGTTCAGAGTTGTTCAGTGCTGTGTTCAGTGGCTAAAGTGAGTGCTGCGAGTCTCTCCTGGTACAAAGGAAACAGTGTATTGTCCAGCATCAGTGTGTCTGATCTTAGCATCAGTCTCTCTCTACCTCTGGGGGTGGAATATCAGGATAACAACACCTACAGCTGTGTGGTCAACAACACCATCACAAACCACACCACACATCTGGACATTGAACAATTGTGCAAATTATTACGTGAAGGTATGAACATTGATATTAGTGAAGTTTTGTTGTTTTTACAAAAAGAAAAGTCTAAAGTTTGTCTCTCCATGTTCCATATACAGACTATCATAAACACACCCAGAGTATATCCTTTCCTCTGATTGTATTAGCCAGCATGTGGCTGTTGGTGTTTACATCTGTTGTTTACTGTTGCAGCAGGAAGTGTCAACAAGCAGAACAAAAGGGTGAGTATTATATTTAAAATGATTCAATAATATACCATATGATCTATTTGTTGTTTGTGTTATCCTTATTATTTTACAACTTTTTAAATATTTTTTGACTCTATAAATAAATACTGATGATGAAAATGACAATAATAGTTGTGTATATGTGTGGGCGGAGAATTAATACTGAAGTATTTATCAAAATTAGCCTAATCGACTTTAATTTGGTGATTTGCTAAATATGGAGTCTTTTCACATATCCAGGTTTCTCCATGGATGTAGTCATAGTAAACTTAGAGAGCAGTGAATGGGAGAGTAAAACAAATAATTATTTGACAATCCTATTTGCTGAAATAATAAAAGAAAAACTCCACTATGGTGTTATCAAGACTGAAAATAATGTGAGACTAAAAACGGCAGCCAGAACAATATCAAATCCATTGTCCTGCCCATAGACTCTGTGTTAGAAACACCTCGCACAAGCGGAAATGTTTTTTGTGATGCAAAGATGATATAATACACACATAAATATAGAAACCTTCATGTGTTTTTTTTTTATCTAAATATTAAAAACTTAAAGAATTAAGATGCTGACGACCATTAAACGCATCATAACAGTCTCGTGAAAGGGTTCATTGATCTTGTTTAAATAGCCTATAAACTGTAAAAAAAAAAAAAATCTGTAACTGTTTTTTTTTTTTCCACTTATGGGGTGCCGAAAAAAAAAAAGTAAAATAATGCCTGATAAATTGCAAAAATTTAAATGTAAAATAACAGACGTTAAGTTGGAGATATTTACCAGAAATTTAAGTTTAAAAATTTTTCGTAATTTAACGTCTGTTATTCTACGGTAAATTTCTGTAATTTATTGTCCGTTTTTTTATGGTAAATTTCTGTAATTTATTGTCCGTTTTTTTATGGTAAATTTCTGTAATTTATTGTCCGTTTTTTATGGTAAATTTCTGTAATTTAACGGCCATTATTCTACTGTTAATTTCTGTAATTTAATGTCCGTTATTCTACTGTCAATTTCTGTAATTTAAAGGTCTATATTTTACTGTAAATTTCTGTAAATTAACAGCTGTTTTTCAACTGTAAATTTCTGTAATTTATGGGCGATTATTTTATATCAAATTTCTGTAATTTATTGTCCATTATTTTATGGTAAATTTCTGT